>NC_068427.1:51591535-51654035 GCF_023373465.1 Oncorhynchus keta
ATACTGAAATACACTCATTTCAACTCATTTTGTAAAAGTCGTTTCGACATGGTGGTGAGATGGGGTGATCAGTGTCTTTCATCCTTACTTTGAAAAGACAGATTTAAGAGAACGGTTGCTAGTTTCAGACCAGCTGTAAAAGCTACAGGAGCCATTGTATTGTTGTCTTTTCTACCACCACCACAGTAATAAACTCAGCAAAAAAAGAAACGTCCCTTGTTCAGGATTTTTCAAAGATAATTCATAACAATCCGAACAGATCTTTATTGTAAAGGGTTTCAATTAAACACCGTTTCCCATGCAGTGAACCACAAACAAGTAATGAACATGCACCTGTGGAACGGTCGTTAAGACACTAACAGATTGCATACGGTAGGAAATTCAGGTCACAGTTATGAAAACTTAGGACACTAAAGAGGCCTTTCTACTGACTCCGAAAAACACCAAAAGAAAGATGCCCTGGTTCCCTTCTCATCTGCGTGAACATGCCTTAGGCATACTGCAAGGAGGCATGAGGACTGCAGATGTGGCCAGGGCAATAAATTGCAATGTCCGTACTGTGAGACACCTAAGAGAGCGCTACAGAGAGACAGAACGGACAGCTGATCATCCTAGCAGTGGCAGACCACGTGTAACAACACCTGCACAGGATCGGTACATCCAAACATCACACCTGTGGGACAGGTACAGGATGGCAACAACAACTGCCCGAGTTACACCAGGAACGCACAATCCCTCTATCAGTGCTCAGACTGTCCGCAATAGGCTGAGAGAGGCTGGACTGAGGGCTTGCAGGTCCTCACCAGACATCACCGGCAACAACGTCTCCTATGGGCACAAACCCACCGTCGCTAGACCAGACAGGACTAGCAACAAGTACTCTTCACTGACGAGTCGTAGTTTTGTCTCACCAGGGGTGATGGTCATATTCGCGTTTATCGTCGAAGGAATGAGCGTTACACGGAGGCCTGCACTCTGGAGTGGGATCGATTTGGAGGTAGAGGGTCCATCATGGTCTGGGATGGTGTGTCGCAGCATCATTGGACTGAGCTTGTTGTCATTGCAGGCAATCTCAACGCTGTGCGTTACAGCGAAGACATCCTCCTCCCTCATTTGGTCCCCTTCCTGCAGGCTCATACTAACATGACCCTCCAGCATGAAAATGCCATTAGCCATGCTGCTCATTCTGTGCAATTAAAATAGGAATAATAATATATGCCATTTAGCAAAGAGCCCGGATCTTAATCCCAAAGCACGTATGGAACCTGTTTGATGTGTGCATACATTCCTCCAGAAATGGTCCCGGAACTTGCAGGTGCCCACTACCCTGGCGTAACATCTCACAGCAAGAACTGGCAAATCTGGTGCCATCCAGAAGGACCACAGATGCACTGCAGTACTTAATGCAGCTGGTGGCCACACCAGATACTGACTGTTACTTTGAATTTTGACCCCCCTTTGTTCAGGGACACATTATTCCATTTCTGTTAGTCACATGTCTGTGGAACTTGTTCAGTTTATGTCTCAGTTGTTGAATCTTGTTATGTTCATACAAATGTGCAGGGGTGCGAGGTAGTGGAGGTGACTGAGGTAATATAATAATATATAATAATAATAATAATAATAATATAAATAATAATAATAATAATAATAATATATAATAATAATAATATATGCCATTTAGCAGTATCAGTCAAAACATTCTACGTTTGGACACACCCCTGGCTCATTCAAACTGGGTTTTTGGACACACCTACTTTATTTTTCTTTATTTTTACTATTTTCTGCCCTGTAGAATAATAGTGAAGACATCAAAACTTGAAATAACAAATATGGAATTATGTGTTAACCCCAAAAAATGTTAAACAAATATTTTTATTTATTTTTAAATTCTTCAAAGTAGCCTCCCTTTGCCTTGATGACAGCTCTAGACGAAAACCTGGTTGAGTCTTGTTTCCACCAGACCCTGGGATATGAATCCTCCTTTCAGCAGGACAATAACACAAGGTCAAATCTACAATGGCATTGCTTACCAAGAAAACAGTTCATATTCTAGAGTGGCCGAGTTACAGTTTTTACTTAAATCAACTTGAAAATCTATAGCAAGTCCTGAAAATGGTTGCCTAGCAATAATCAACAACCATTTTGACAGAGGATTAAGAATTTGAAAAGAATAATGGGCAAATATTGTACAATCCAGGTATGGAAAGCTCTTAGAGACTTACCCAGTAAGACTCACAGCTGTAATCACTACCAAAGGTGCTTCTACAATTAATTAACTCAAGGGGTGTGAATACTTATGAGAATTAGATATTTCTTTATTCCATTTTCAATATATTTGCTAAATTTTCTAAAAACATGTTTTCACTTTGTCATTATGGAGAATTGTGTGTAGATGGGGTTAAAACAATTGCTTTTAATCCATTTTGATTTACGGATTAAATGTTGAGTAAATCAAGGTGTACGAATACTTTCTGAAGGCAGTGTTGGTAAGCCAACAACAACAACAACAACAACAACAACCACAACTAGAACAATAACAACAGCAACACCAACATTGGCCCCATATGAATTATGGACCTCGGAGTTGAAATTGAAAGTGTACCTCTGCAATTGCTACTGAAGCCTTCACAAAGGGCTACAGCCATTGACCACGGTATAGTATATACAGAACCCTTCACAAAGGGCTACAACCATTGACCACTGTATAGTATATACAGAACCCTTCACAAAGGACTACAGCCATTGACCACTGTATAGTATATACAGAACCCTTCACAAAGGACTACAGCCATTGACCACTGTATAGTATATACAGAACCCTTCACAAAGGACTACAGCCATTGACCACTGTATAGTATATACAGAACCCTTCACAAAGGGCTACAGCCATTGACCACTGTATAGTATATACAGAACCCTTCACAAAGGACTACAACCATTGACCACTGTATAGTATATACAGAACCCTTCACAAAGGACTACAGCCATTGACCACTGTATAGTATATACAGAACCCTTCACAAAGGACTACAGCCATTGACCACTGTATAGTATATACAGAACCCTTCACAAAGGACTACAGCCATTGACCACTGTATAGTATATACAGAACCCTTCACAAAGGGCTACAACCATTGACCACTGTATAGTATATACAGAACCCTTCACAAAGGGCTACAGCCATTGACCACTGTATAGTATATACAGAACCCTTCACAAAGGACTACAGCCATTGACCACTGTATAGTATATACAGAACCCTTCACAAAGGACTACAGCCATTGACCACTGTATAGTATATACAGAACCCTTCACAAAGGACTACAACCATTGACCACTGTATAGTATATACAGAACCCTTCACAAAGGACTACAGCCATTGACCACTGGATAGTATATACAGAACCCTTCACAAAGGACTACAGGCATTGACCACTGTATAGTATATACAGAACCCTTCACAAAGGACTACAACCATTGACCACTGTATAGTATATACAGAACCCTTCACAAAGGGCTACAACTATTGACCACTGTATAGTATATACAGAACCCTACACAAAGGGCTACAGCCATTGACCACTGTATAGTATATACAGAACCCTACACAAAGGACTACAGCCATTGACCACTGTATAGTATATACAGAACCCTTCACAAAGGACTACAGCCATTGACCACTGTATAGTATATACAGAACCCTTCACAAAGGGCTACAGCCATTGACCACTGTATAGTATATACAGGACCCTTCACAAAGGACTACAGCCATTGACCACTGTATAGTATATACAGAACCCTTCACAAAGGACTACAACCATTGACCACTGTATAGTATATACAGAACCCTTCACAAAGGGCTACAGCCATTGACCACTGTATAGTATATACAGAACCCTTCACAAAGGGCTACAACCATTGACCACTGTATAGTATATACAGAACCCTTCACAAAGGACTACAGCCATTGACCACTGTATAGTATATACAGAACCCTTCACAAAGGGCTACAGCCATTGACCACTGTATAGTATATACAGAACCCTTCACAAAGGGCTACAACCATTGACCACTGTATAGTATATACAGAACCCTTCACAAAGGACTACAGCCATTGACCACTGTATAGTATATACAGAACCCTTCACAAAGGGCTACAGCCATTGACCACTGTATAGTATATACAGAACCCTTCACAAAGGGCTACAGCCATTGACCACTGTATAGTATATACAGAACCCTTCACAAAGGGCTACAACCATTGACCACTGTATAGTATATACAGAACCCTTCTAAAGGACTACAGTATTGACCACTGTATAGTATATACAGAACCCTTCACAAAGGACTACAGCCATTGACCACTGTATAGTATATACAGGACCCTTCTCAAAGGACTACAGCCATTGACCACTGTATAGTATATACAGAACCCTTCACAAAGGACTACAACCATTGACCACTGTATAGTATATACAGAACCCTTCACAAAGGGCTACAGCCATTGACCACTGTATAGTATATACAGGACCCTTCATACAGGTAACTTACATTTTGTCTTGTGCCATTGCAACCTACTATGTCACATTTTTTTAAACAAATGTGTCTTAGTCACACAGTGTTTACCCATTTGTCTAGTCAATGAACACCTCAATTTTGTGTACAAAATATTAACAAACGATTAAACAATCTTAAGGTTGAATACATGTGTGTGCGTGTGTGTGTTCACAGGTCCATTACCTGTTTGTGAGCATGGTCATAAGAGTTAATGTGGTTGTCAAACTCCTGATGCTTGTAGTACTGCTTGTCACACAGATCACAGTAGAAGTTGGCCTTCAGGTCCTCCAAGGCTTTGGCCATGGTCGCCGTCCTCTCCTTCTCCGCGTAGTCCTGGAAGAAACAACAAGGACAACACCACCTCTGTCAGGGAGGGAATCTAACTTATATCTCAACTTATATCTTATATCTTATATATCAAATCAAAGCATATTGGTCACATACACATGGTTATGGCAGATGTTTATGCGAGTGTATCGAAACGCTTAAAGAATTAGATTCCCTCTCTGTCACTGAGCTGAGATAGAATTAGATTCCCTCTCTGACACTGAACTGAGATAGAATTAGACTCCTTATCTGTCACTGAACTGAGATAGAATTAGATTCCCTCTCTGACACTGAACTGAGATAGAATTAGATTCCTTATCTGTCACTGAGCTGAGATAAAATTAGATTCCCTCTCTGTCACTGAGCTGAGATAAAATTAGATTACCTCTCTGTCACTGAGCTGAGAAAGAATTAGATTCCTTATCTGTCACTGAGCTGAGATAAAATTAGATTCCCTCTCTGTCACTGAACTGAGATAGAATTAGATTCCTTATCTGTCACTGAGCTGAGATAGAATTAGATTCCCTCTCTGACACTGAACTGAGATAGAATTAGATTCCTTATCTGTCACTGAGCTGAGATAGAATTAGATTCCTTATCTGTCACTGAGCTGAGATAGAATTAGATTCCCTCTCTGTCACTGAGCTGAGATAGAATTAGATTCCCTCTCTGTCACTGAGCTGAGATAGAATTAGATTCCCTCTCTGTCACTGAGCTGAGATAAAATTAGATTCCCTCTCTGTCACTGAGCTGAGATAGAATTAGATTCCCTCTCTGACACTGAGCTGAGATAGAATTAGATTCCCTCTCTGACACTGAGTTGAGATAGAATTAGATTCCCTCTCTGACACTGAGTTGAGATAGAATTAGATTCCCTCTCTGACACTGAGTTGAGATAGAATTAGATTCCCTCTCTGACACTGAGTTGAGATAGAATTAGATTCCCTCTCTGACACTGAGTTGAGATAGAATTAGATTCCCTCTCTGACACTGAGTTGAGATAGAATTAGATTCCCTCTCTGACACTGAGCTGAGATAAAATTAGATGTCAGTGTCAGAGAGGTCTAAGAATCTATCTCAACTCAGTGTCAGAGAATACATTATACTCTATGGTGAATCTATAGATCATTATAACTCAGTGACAGTGATGTCCCTAGAATACATTATATCTCTATGGCAGTGATGTCCCTATAGAATACATTATACTGGGTGACAGTGATATCTCATACTCAGGCAAAACTGGTGTGAAATTAAATCCTCAGTGGCAGTGATGTCCCTATACAGTGGATAAAAAACAGTAGATTATAATGACCTTATACTCTATGGCAGTGATGTCCCTATAGAATACATTATACTGGGTGACAGTGATGTCCCTATAGAATACATTATACTGTGTGGCAGTGATGTCCCTATAGAATACATTATACTGGGTGGCAGTGATGTCCCTATAGAATACATTATACTGTGTGGCAGTGATGTCCCTATAGAATACATTATACTGGGTGGCAGTGATGTCCCTATAGAATACATTATACTGTGTGGCAGTGATGTCCCTATAGAATACATTATACTGGGTGACAGTGATGTCCCTATAGAATACATTATACTGGGTGGCAGTGATGTCCCTATAGAATACATTATACTCTATGGCAGTGATGTCCCTATAGAATACATTATACTGTGTGGCAGTGATGTCCCTATAGAATACATTATACTGGGTGCTATGTCCCTATGGCATTATACTGTGATGTCCCTATAGAATACATTATACTGGGTGACAGTGATGTCCCTATAGAATACATTATACTCTATGGCAGTGATGTCCCTATAGAATACATTATACTCTATGGCAGTGATGTCCCTATAGAATACATTATACTGGGTGACAGTGATGTCCCTATAGAATACATTATACTGTGTGGCAGTGATGTCCCTATAGAATACATTATACTGTGTGGCAGTGATGTCCCTATAGAATACATTATACTGTGTGGCAGTGATGTCCCTATAGAATACATTATACTCTATGGCAGTGATGTCCCTATAGAATACATTATACTGGGTGTTGACCGGCGTTTTCTGACACCGTTATTCTACGCTATACCAGAGTCAGATAGAAACAGATGACTCTACAGGCGGTATACTGTTTACCCTCAGATTTTAATAACGGACACGTTGTTCACGTCCTCTTGATTTCTATGCATCATTTGCAAAGTGGGATGTTTTGTAGTACGAGTAGCGCCTTTTAATATAATGCTCCTTGAAAACCCAATTCATCTGATTCACCTGGATCCCAATTTTCTCCTTTTTGATATTTGGTATTAAATATTGATTTTCAGCAAATGGAGATGAGGGTAGTTTCACTGGGGGGAGGGGCGGGGGGGGCAGACCATATTTGAAATCTAATTTATTCAAAGGTGGCAATCTGCAGTTGTTACATCTATATTTGGACGTATAAGTACCCACTGATTCTTGAAGAATATAACCTATAGATAAATGCCTTACGAGCTTAGTTCAACTGTCGCACCGCATCACAAACCCAAAATAGAAGCTTGTTTCACCTTGTTTGTAAACAAGGTCAATTTAATTAAACAAACACCGTATAGCCTCAAACCATGGTCAAAACTATAACGTTGATATCGTGGCTGGCCAATCCTTGCATCCATATCTCGGTCTATGAATTTATAGAGTAGCTACATTTCATCCAGGTTCGGTCCCTGAGATTATTACTAAAACAGTGGCTGGGATTACACTTTGTTATCGTTTCAATTTGCGGATTGCCCCTTTAATATTTAGGATATATGGAAACTCGTACATTCAAAGCTCATGTTGGGATAAAGAGATGTATTAAAACGTCCAATTCCCCAATGGTGTCCTGTTCCTACATCCCAGAGGCCAGAGAAGAAGATAGTAACCTCATTCAAGCTTTGAATCTATTTACACTACAACTCGTCCTTTAGTGCTGACATGAAAACCACAATGCAGCCCTGAATAGATCCTCCTGAAAGGTGAAAGCACACCGTCAACACATATAAAGTAACAGCCCAGAGGACAATAGACCTTTTTTTACTCATGATTTTATTTTCTGAAACGTAATTCAATGTTTGTATTTTCACGCAGGTATAAGATTAGACTTCAAAACAGCTATAGTTGAACCCTGAGTCGAACTTTCATCGATGTTTAAAAACGCTATATAGTGCACTACTTTTGAACTGAGCCTTAACTGAGGGGTGGCAGGGTAGCCTAGCGGTTAGAGCGTTGGACTAGTAACCAGAAGGTTGCGAGTTCAAATCCCCCGAGCTGACAAGGTACAAATCTGTCGGTTTGCCCCTGAACAGGAAGTTAACCCACAGTTCCTAGGCCGTCATTGAAAATAAGAATTTGTTCTTAATTAACCAACTTGCCTCGTTAAATGGATTCCTATAGGGTGCCATATCAGACAGGTTCAGGTTAAACCCTCTGCTTTTAAAATATTGAGTCATCTGGTACATATCTGAACTGAAGAGGCTTAGTGGTTCTATACCCGTCAATCAGTTCAGGAGGCTTTAGTGGTTCTATACCCGTCAATCAGTTCAGGAGGCTTTAGTGGTTCTATACCCGTCTATCAGTTTAGGAGGCTTTAGTGGTTCTATTCCCGTCAATCAGTTCAGGAGGCTTTAGTGGTTCTATACCCGTCAATCAGTTCAGGAGGCTTAGTGGTTCTATACCCGTCAATCAGTTCAGGAGGCTTTAGTGGTTCTATACCCACCCGTCAATCAGTTCAGGAGGCTTTAGTGGTTCTATACCCGTCAATCAGTTCAGGAGGCTTTAGTGGTTCTATACCCGTCAATCAGTTCAGGAGGCTTTAGTGGTTCTATACCCGTCAATCAGTTCAGGAGGCTTTAGTGGTTCTATACCCGTTAATCAGTTCAGGAGGCTTTAGTGGTTCTATACCCACCCGTCAATCAGTTCAGGAGGCTTTAGTGGTTCTATACCCGTCAATCAGTTCAGGAGGCTTTAGTGGTTCTATACCCGTTAATCAGTTCAGGAGGCTTAGTGGTTCTATACCCGTCAATCAGTTCAGGAGGCTTTAGTGGTTCTATACCCGTCAATCAGTTCAGGAGGCTTTAGTGGTTCTATACCCGTCAATCAGTTCAGGAGGCTTTAGTGGTTCTATACCCGTCAATCAGTTCAGGAGGCTTTAGTGGTTCTATACCCGTCAATCAGTTCAGGAGGCTTTAGTGGTTCTATACCCGTCTATCAGTTCAGGAGGCTTTAGTGGTTCTATACCCGTCTATCAGTTCAGGAGGCTTTAGTGGTTCTATACCCGTCAATCAGTTCAGGAGGCTTTAGTGGTTCTATACCCGTCAATCAGTTCAGGAGGCTTTAGTGGTTCTATTCCCGTCAATCAGTTCAGGAGGCTTTAGTGGTTCTATACCCGTCAATCAGTTCAGGAGGCTTTAGTGGTTCTATACCCGTCAATCAGTTCAGGATGCTTAGTGGTTCTATACCCGTCAATCAGTTCAGGAGGCTTTAGTGGTTCTATACCCGTCAATCAGTTCAGGAGGTTTTAGTGGTTCTATACCCGTCTATCAGTTCAGGAGGCTTTAGTGGTTCTATACCCGTCAATCAGTTCAGGAGGCTTTAGTGGTTCTATACCCGTCAATCAGTTCAGGATGCTTAGTGGTTCTATACCCACCCGTCAATCAGTTCAGGAGGCTTTAGTGGTTCTATACCCGTCAATCAGTTCAGGAGGCTTTAGTGGTTATATACCCGTCAATCAGTTCAGGAGGCTTTAGTGGTTCTATACCCGTCAATCAGTTCAGGAGGCTTTAGTGGTTCTATACCCGTCAATCAGTTCAGGAGGCTTTAGTGGTTCTATACCCGTCAATCAGTTCAGGAGGCTTTAGTGGTTCTATACCCGTCAATAAGTTCAGGAGGCTTTAGTGGTTCTATACCCGTCAATCAGTTCAGGAGGCTTAGTGGTTCTATACCCGTCAATCAGTTCAGGAGGCTTTAGTGGTTCTATACCCGTCAATCAGTTCAGGAGGCTTTAGTGGTTCTATACCCGTCAATCAGTTCAGGATGCTTAGTGGTTCTATACCCATCAATCAGTTCAGGATGCTTAATGGTTCTATACCCGTCAATCAGTTCAGGATGCTTTATTGGTTCTATTCCCGTCAATCAGTTCAGGAGGCTTTAGTGGTTCTATACCCGTCAATCAGTTCAGGAGGCTTTAGTGGTTCTATACCCGTCTATCAGTTCAGGAGGCTTTAGTGGTTCTATACCCGTCAATCAGTTCAGGAGGCTTTAGTGGTTCTATACCCGTCAATCAGTTCAGGAGGCTTTAGTGGTTCTATACCCGTCAATCAGTTCAGGAGGCTTTAGTGGTTCTATACCCGTCAATCAGTTCAGGAGGCTTTAGTGGTTCTATACCCGTCAATCAGTTCAGGAGGCTTAGTGGTTATTTTTTCCTCAATGAGTGCAGGACGCAAAGTGGCTCAAATTGTTGTCCAATAATATTGTCATTAATGGGGAGAGAACCCACTCAGGCCATTGTGTGGGGTCAGTCCCGACATGGACCTCACCACTTAACGCTGATATCACAGTCCATTACAGACCCAGAGAGGTGTAATGGTGTGTGTGTGTGTGTGTGTGTGTGTGTGTGTGTGTGTGTGTGTGTGTGTGTGTGTGTGTGTGTGTGTGTGTGTGTGTGTGTGTGTGTGTGTGTGTGTGTGTGTGTGTGTGTGTGTGTGTGTGTGAGTGTGAGTGTGTGTGTGTGTGCCTGTGCCTGTGTGCGGGTGCGGGTGCGTGTCTGCGTGCCTGTGTCAAGTGTTCAGATGAGCTGTGAAAATGCCTTCTGTGGCTAAATATTATAGACTAAAACAAGTGATTCTAATTGAAACCAGTAGCAAGCAACACACTTCCACATCAACACAATTCATTATCAGCCCATGCTGAGGTATACTGGGAATCTATAAACCAGACAATTGGTCTTAATACACAGGTGGAATTAAATGTTGAATGGAAAAAGCAATGCATCGAAGTAACCCTGGATATATATATAAATATATACATATATATATATATATATATATATATATATATATATATATATATATATATATATATATATATATATGTGTGTTGATTTGTTAGGTTAGGACTGGCCTGTATCAATGCTTCATTAGAATGGTGGATCTGAAGTTTCAAATGATGGTTTCAAATCTCAAGATTGGATCCAGGCCGCTTTGGGCTCTATATAGTTTAATGATCATATCGTATCTCACTCTCAAGAGCTCTAATTAATGCTCGCTTAATAGAATTAATTTTAAAAAAAAATTAGAAAAAAGTTTATATGTAAGATCAGAGAAATTAGTGGGGAAAGATAATTTAAAAAAAATCTGATATGACGTTTATGCAAGTTCAAAAAGGAAAGTCATCAGTAAATCTCTAACGAGGATTATTATTATTAACCTCAATATACTGTACCTTTCAAACACAAGGGGTGCGCGGGGGGGGGGGCAGAGCTTAGGCAATTAAACAACAACAAAACATGGCGCAGAGGAAGTGGTGTGAAGCTGTGAAGTCCTTTACACTGCAGATAGATCCCATTCACCGTTAGTGAACCAAGGCTCGGCGGGGTGCTGGGAGAGAAGCTAACCGTCTGAGCCGCTGTGCCACAGCTCTCCCCCCTTTCTCCCTCTCCTACACCTCCCCTCCACCCAGTCACTCTGCCGAGCCAGACCTCTACCCTCTCTAAACCACCGAGACACGATCCCCCTCCAACACCCCCCTTCCCCCTTCACCCAGTCACCCAGCTGAGCTACGCTGAGACACGGCCCCCCTTCCACCATCCTTTTCCACCAGACACTAAATTACAAAACACAGGGGGTCTGGACTCTCAAGGGTATTCAGGCTGCTGTTGTAGCAGGAAAGGAGAACATAGCTATACTGAACATAAACTGAACAAAAATATGATCGCAAAATGTAAAGGTTTGGTCCCATGTTTCATGAGATTAAATCAAAGATCCCAGAAATGTTTACATAAACACAAAAAGCGTATTTAATATAATAATAATAATATATGCCATTTAGCTGACGCTTTTATCCAAAGCGACTTACAGTCATGTGTGCATACATTCTACGTATTCTCTCGTATGTGTTTAAATCCCTGTTAGTGAGCATTTCTCCTTTGCCAAGATAATCCACCTGACAGGTGTGGCATATCAAGAAGCTGATCAATACACTGGTGCACCTTGTGTTGGGGACAATAAAAGGACACCCTAAAATGTGCAGTTTTGTCACACAACACAATGCCACAGATGTCTCAAGTTTTGAGGGAGTGTGCAATTGGCGCGCTGACTGTAGGACTGCCCACTAGAGCCATTGCCGGAGTATGTAATGTTCATTTTTCTACCATAAGCCGCTCCAACGTCGTTTTAGAGAATTTGGCGGTCCGTCCAACGGGCCTCACAACTATGGAACATTTGTAACCACCAGGAACTCCACATCCGAATTCTTCACCTGCGGGATCGTCTGAGCTGTTGAAACGGTTGGTTTGCACAACCACAGTTTTTATGCAGAAACGGTCAGAAGCCGACTCATGTAAGCTTATCTGCGTGCTCTTCGTTGTTTGTTCAGTGTAGAAACATCCACCGCAGTCATCTGGTTTGTTCAGTGTAGAAACGTCCACCGCAGTCATCTGGTTTGTTCAGTGTAGAAACATCCACCACAGTCATCTGGTTTGTTCAGTGCAGAAACATCCACCACAGTCATCTGGTTTGTTCAGTGTAGAAACATCTACCACAGTCATCTGGTTTGTTCAGTGCAGAAACATCCACCACAGTCGTCTGGTTTGTTCAGTGCAGAAACATCCACCACAGTCATCTGGTTTGTTCAGTGCAGAAACATCCACCACAGTCATCTGGTTTGTTCAGTGTAGAAACATCCACCGCAGTCATCTGGTTTGTTCAGTGTAGAAACATCCACCGCAGTTGTCTGGTAGCCAATCTATTCACACGTTCTCTGCAGCGAGAAAATAACACATAGCTATGCTACAGTTGACTGGTTAGCAACACTAGGCTAGGCTAACGAACACCACATGATTTTCCCTCTGAAGAGGCTAATGCTAATACAAACGTTTGACCCTTTGTAGAGGGCTATAGCTAACCTATAATTTTCTCCCTCTGCAGAGGCTAATGCTAATACAAACGTTTGACCCTTTGTAGAGGGCTATAGCTAACCTATAATTTTCTCCCTCTGCAGAGGCTAATGCTAATACAAACGTTTGACCCTTTGTAGAGGGCTATAGCTAACCTATAGTTTTCTCCCTCGTCAGAGGCTAATGCTAATACAAAGGTTTGTCTTTTGCAGAGCGCTATAGCTAACCCATATGTTGCTCCCACTGCAGAGTGCAATAGCTAACGCTACCCATAGGGTTGTCCCTCTGCAGAGCTCTGAGGCTAACCCACAGGACAATGCACAGCTCCAGCCCAGCCTCTCTCTTCCTCTGAGAGAAGTGTATTATTATCAATCACGGTAACTGTGTTATTCCCCTGGGCTAGGAGTACAGAGAGGTCCCGAGTATGGACTATTAGACTACAATGACACGTAATCTCACTGTTTAACCCCATCTCATTGACTAAAGCTGAGGCCACGTGAAAATGAAAATGTTTAAGTGAACCGTTTTATGAGGGGAAACCTTTTAGCCGATTTTCTTTCATTTTAGCATGACATTAGAACATCAAAAGACAGAGTATTTATGAAGCAGACGTCCCTCCCTCTCCTTTTACCCATCCCTCACTCTCCTTTTACCCATCCCTCACTCTCCTTTTACCCATCCCTCACTCTCCTTTTACCCATCCCTCACTCTCCTTTTACCCATCCCTCACTCTCCTTTTACACATCCCTCACTCTCCTTTTACACATCCCTCACTCTCCTTTTACACATCCCTCACTCTCCTTTTACCCATCCCTCACTCTCCTTTTACCCATCCCTCACTCTCCTTTTACACATCCCTCCTTTTTTACCCCCTCATCCCTCCCATCCCTCTCCCTTTTACCCATCCCTTTTACACTCCCTCCTTTTTTACCCATCCCTCACCCATCCCTCCTTTTTTACCCAACCCATCCCTCACTCTCCTTTTACCCAACGTCTTTATGTCTTTATTAAAACTCATCTCCAAAACAGAAGTGGCACGCGGGGCCTGTAGACTGGAGCTGTACAGTTAACACACTGTAGGAAGAATACACTAAACAGGAAACAATGCTGAAACGTGAAGGATCAAACTAGCTCTTACAGGAAGTAGGCCTACTTGGGAGTACGATAACACTATAGTTGCGCCTATACATTGATCGTCACTCACATCTCTCCACTGATTGTGACGGGTAACCTCATCGCAACAGACGAGACAGACGGTATAGATTTGCTTTCAAAATCCATCTGTGCTTTGGATTGATGTCGTCCCACAAAAAGGGGGGTGTGGGGTGGGGGGGTGTGCAGATTAAAAAAATAATTGATCCTAAGAAGCCAGAGGTTGACAACCCATGAGCCATAATATTATCAAGAACATGAAGTCCTTCGATATTATGAAAACGAATAAAGATCTATATACTGTAATTCCTATTTATTCACCATGAATATGTCTAGAGCCCTTCAAAACTACATATTGGAAAATCGAAATGGAATTTCTCTCTAAACTATTATACTTTCAGGGAAGCTTGCATAATTTAGCAGGAAATAGATAACTGAAATTATTAGCTTTGCAAATTGTATTCAGAAAATACTATTGTAAATTCATGTATGCTCTCCAGCTCTTCGGTAAAAGTGCCCACAGGGTATTGAGTGGAAAACTCCACTTTTAAAACACCTTAAGAGATATTCCATTGCTAATCCACATGTAGACCAGGGAAAAGATCATCAAGGACATCAACCACCCGATCCACGGCCTGTTCACCCCTCTATCATCCAGAAGGACAGGTCAGTACAGGTGCATCAAAGGTGGGACCGAGAGACTGAAAAACAGCTTCTACCTCAAGGCCATCAGACTGTTAAAAAGCCATCACTAACAAAGGTATCACTAGTCACTTTAAATAATTCTACTTCAAAAATGTTAACATATACATATGAGATGAGTTATGTAGGATATATAGTATTCTATAACATCTACTGCATCTTGGGACCGAGAGACTGAAAAACAGCTTCTATCTCAAGGCCATCAGACTGTTAAATAGCCATCACTAACATTGAATGGCTGCTGCCTACATTGAGACTCAATCACTGGCCACTTTAATAAATGGACCGCTAGTCACTTTAAACAATGTCACTTTAAATAATGCCACTTAATAATGTTTACATATCTTACATGACTCGTATCATATGTCTACTGTATTTTATACCATCTACTGCACCTTGCCTATGCCGCCCGGCCATCGCTCATTCATATATTTATAAGTACACTAGCACATTAGTGGCTGCTGCCCTGACTTGGAATCATTGGCCACTTTAATAAATGGAACACTAGTCACTTTAATAGTGTGTACATATTTTACATTACTCATCTCATATGTGTGTGTACTGTATACTATTCTACTGTATCTTAGTCTATGCCGCTCTGACATCGCTCGTACATATATGTATATATTCTTAATTCCATTCCTTTACTTATATTTGTGTGTAGTGGGTATACGTTGTGATGTTGTTAGATAGTACTTATCACTGCACTGTCGGAGCTAGAAACACAAGCATTTCACTACACCCGCAATAACATCTGCTAAACACAGGTATACATAAAAATGTATTAAAATGCCATTTGATTTGAACCTAGATGAAAGTGTTTTCATTACATATTAAACAGTCTGGAGAAATGGTTCCTTTATATTTCCATTAACTTGTGCAGCGATTTTTTTTTAAATGTTGACATTAAAAAAATGAAAAAGAAAATGGATTCAACAATTACCAGCTGCTATGCATTCCCATGGAACTGTCTTGTGTTGATAAATTACCAGCTGCTATGCATTCCCATGGAACTGCCTTGTGTTGATAAATTACCAGCTGCAATGCAGTCCCATGGAACTGTCTTGTGTTGATAAATTACCAGCTGCAATGCATTCCCATGGAACTGTCTTGTGTTGATAAATTACCAGCTGCAATGCATTCCCATGGAACTGTCTTGTGTTGATAAATTACCAGCTGCTATGCATTCCCATGGAACTGTCTTGTGTTGATAAATTACCAGCTGCTATGCATTCCCATGGAACTGTCTTGTGTTGATAAATTACCAGCTGCTATGCATTCTCATGGAACTGTCTTGTGTTGATAAATTACCAGCTGCTATGCATTCCCATGGAACTGTCTTGTGTTGATAAATTACCAGCTGCTATGCATTCCCATGGAACTGTCTTGTGTTGATAAATTACCAGCTGCTATGCATTCCATGGAACTGTCTTGTGTTGATAAATTACCAGCTGCTATGCATTCCCATGGAACTGTCTTGTGTTGATAAATTACCAGCTGCTATGCATTCCCATGGAACTGTCTTGTGTTGATAAATTACCAGCTGCTATGCATTCCCATGGAACTGTCTTGTGTTGATAAATTACCAGCCGCTATGCATTCCCATGGAACTGTCTTGTGTTGATAAGTTACCAGCTGCTATGCATTCCCATGGAACTGTCTTGTGTTGATAAATTACCAGCTGCTATGCATTCCCATGGAACTGTCTTGTGTTGATAAATTACCAGCTGCTATGCATTCCCATGGAACTGTCTTGTGTTGATAAATTACCAGCTGCTATGCATTCCCATGGAACTGTCTTGTGTTGATAAATTACCAGCTGCTATGCATTCCCATGGAACTGTCTTGTGTTGATAAATTACCAGCTGCTATGCATTCCCATGGAACTGTCTTGTGTTGATAAATTACCAGCTGCTATGCATTCCCATGGAACTGTCTTGTGTTGATAAATTACCAGCTGCTATGCATTCCCATGGAACTGTCTTGTGTTGATAAATTACCAGCTGCAATGCATTCCCATGGAACTGTCTTGTGTTGATAAATTACCAGCTGCTATGCATTCCCATGGAACTGTCTTGTGTTGATAAATTACCAGCTGCTATGCATTCCCATGGAACTGTCTTGTGTTGATAAATTACCAGCTGCAATGCATTCCCATGGAACTGTCTTGTGTTGATAAATTACCAGCTGCTATGCATTCCCATGGAACTGTCTTGTGTTGATAAATTACCAGCTGCTATGCATTCCCATGGAACTGTCTTGTGTTGATAAATTACCAGCTGCTATGCATTCCCATGGAACTGTCTTGTGTTGATAAATTACCAGCTGCTATGCATTCCCATGGAACTGTCTTGTGTTGATAAATTACCAGCTGCTATGCATTCCCATGGAACTGTCTTGTGTTGATAAATTACCAGCTGCTATGCATTCTCATGGAACTGTCTTGTGTTGATAAATTACCAGCTGAACGTAATGACGTCATACCAAAAAATATTCAACATTCCGAAGAAAAATAAAAACTATTGTTAATTAGGCAAATTGCTCATTAAATAAATTGGTGACAGCCTGTAATACCCTCCCACCTTTTTCATGTCTCAGGTAGCCTGCAAAAAGCCAGCATGGGGATAGAATGCCCAAAAAATTCCTAATATTAGAGTCATAATTCTCATACGCTAACGTATCGCCAAAGGTCCGTTCCCGTTTCCGTGGGGAAACTTGCACTCCTCGAAGATCTGATATAATTGGATGGTGAAATTTACATGCAGCCAACCGGAAAAGCAATGTGAAGCCATTCAGGCATTCTTGAAAGTCAGGACAATCCTTGTCCTGCAAATATATATATATTTTTATTCTTAAATAAGTATATTTAGCACAGAGTGGAGTTTTATAGTTACGTGACGACATCCCCTGCACCTCGTACTTCCAAAATGATTTGGCAATCAGTTTCCATCATAATTTGTCGCAAATAAGAAAGTTTGACACTTAAAGAATGTCACCCCCTGTCAAACAGAGGTGATGTTGACTTTCAGAATATTTCACCTACGGCTGACGTTTCCAGTGTGGTTTTTGTTGTTGTTTTTTGCTGTGTAATAATCCTGGGTCAATGGAAACCTGCCTAGTGACTCAAAACAGTCTGGGACTTGACTGGTACTGTTATACATTAAATAGCATTTAAAGGCTGGAGTTTCCACAAAGCTCCTTGGATCTGGATCCTCAGAGGCCTATCTGATCTAACTACATCAAGACGTTTCTCATCAGGAGTTACCAGTCATACAGACTGCGTAATATGGAAAGTTACGTACCACAACAAACTTGGAAGCTATATTGCTTCCATTAACAACAATACCCCTATGTACTACCGGTCAAAAGGTTTAGGACACCTGCTCATTCAAGGGTTTTTCTTTATTTTTACTATTTTCCACATTGTAGAATAATAGCGAAGACATCAAAACCATGAAATAACACATATGGAATCATGTAGTAACCAAAAAAGTGTTAAACAAATAAAAACATGACCCAAAACACCTCCAGGCTGTGTAAGGGATATTTGACCAAGAATGAGATGGATGGAGTGCTGCATCAGATGACCTGGCCTCCACAATCCCCCGATCTCAACCAAATTGAGATGGTTTGGGATGAGTGGGACTGCAGAGTGAAGGTAAAGCAGCCAGCATATGCTCAGCATATGGTGGAACTAATTCAATACCATTGGAAAACCAGTCCAGGTGGAGCTAGTTGAGAGAATGCCAAGAGTGAGCAAAGCTGTCATCAAAGAAAACCAATGGACATTTGAAGAATCTCAAATACAAAATATATTTAGATTTGTTTAACACTTACTACATAACAGTTACTACATAATTCCATATGTGTTATTTAATAGTTTTTATGGCTTCACTATTATACTACAATGTAGAAAATGATTAAAAATAAAGAAAAAACAATGAATGAGTAGGTGTTCTAAAACGTTTGCCCAGTGTGTATAGGGTATTGCAGGTAGAACATTATATACTGAGTCGACATGCTCTTGAACAAATCCTCAAGCGGCGTTTTGCTGTTGCACCTTGGACTACAGATATAGAATGACACCTTGGTCTACAGATATAGAATGACACCTTGGTCTACAGATATAGAATGACACCTTGGACTACAGATATAGAATGACACCTTGGGCTACAGATATAGAATGACACCTTGGTCTACAGATATAGAATGACACCTTGGACTACAGATATAGAATGACACCTTGGACTACAGATATAGAATGACACCTTGGACTACAGATATAGACACCTTGGTCTACAGATATAGAATGACACCTTGGACTACAGATATAGAATGACACCTTGGACTACAGATATAGAATGACACCTTGGTCTACAGATATAGAATGACACCTTGGTCTACAGATATAGAATGACACCTTGGACTACAGATATAGAATGACACCTTGGTCTACAGATATAGAATGACACCTTGGACTACAGATATAGAATGACACCTTGGACTACAGATATAGAATGACACCTTGGTCTACAGATATAGAATGACACCTTGGACTACAGATATAGAATGACACCTTGGACTACAGATATAGAATGACACCTTGGTCTACAGATATAGAATGACACCTTGGTCTACAGATATAGAATGACACCTTGGACTACAGATATAGAATGACACCTTGGACTACAGATATAGAATGACACCTTGGACTACAGATATAGAATGACACCTTGGTCTACAGATATAGAATGACACCTTGGTCTACAGATATAGAATGACACCTTGGACTACAGATATAGAATGACACCTTGGTCTACAGATATAGAATGACACCTTGGTCTACAGATATAGAATGACACCTTGGTCTACAGATATAGAATGACACCTTGGTCTACAGATATAGAATGACACCTTGGTCTACAGATATAGAATGACACCTTGGACTACAGATATAGAATGACACCTTGGACTACAGATATAGAATGACACCTTGGTCTACAGATATAGAATGACACCTTGGTCTACAGATATAGAATGACACCTTGGTCTACAGATATAGAATGACACCTTGGTCTACAGATATAGAATGACACCTTGGACTACAGATATAGAATGACACCTTGGACTACAGATATAGAATGACACCTTGGTCTACAGATATAGAATGACACCTTGGTCTACAGATATAGAATGACACCTTGGTCTACAGATATAGAATGACACCTTGGTCTACAGATATAGAATGACACCTTGGACTACAGATATAGAATGACACCTTGGACTACAGATATAGAATGACACCTTGGTCTACAGATATAGAATGACACCTTGGGCTACAGATATAGAATGACACCTTGGTCTACAGATACAGAATGACACCTTGGGCTACAGATATAGAATGACACCTTGGTCTACAGATATAGAATGACACCTTGGTCTACAGATATAGAATGACACCTTGGACTACAGATATAGAATGACACCTTGGGCTACAGATATAGAATGACACCTTGGTCTACAGATATAGAATGACACCTTGGACTACAGATATAGAATGACACCTTGGGCTACAGATATAGAATGACACCTTGGGTCTACAGATATAGAATGACACCTTGGACTACAGATATAGAATGACACCTTGGGACTACAGATATAGAATGACATCTTGGACTACAGATATAGAATGACACCTTAGTCTACAGATATAGAATGACACCTTGGGACTACAGATATAGAATGACACCTTGGTCTACAGATACAGAATGACACCTTGGTCTACAGATATAGAATGACACCTGGGTCTACAGATACAGAATGACACCTTGGTCTACAGATATAGAATGACACCTTGGACTACAGATATAGAATGACACCTTGGGCTACAGATATAGAATGACACCTTGAACTACAGATATAGAATGACACCTTGGGCTACAGATATAGAATGACACCTTGGTCTACAGATATAGAATGACACCTTGGTCTACAGGTATAGAATGACACCTTGGGTCTACAGATATAGAATGACACCTTGGACTACAGATATAGAATGACACCTTGGGACTACAGATATAGAATGACATCTTGGACTACAGATATAGAATGACACCTTAGTCTACAGATATAGAATGACACCTTGGGACTACAGATATAGAATGACACCTTGGTCTACAGATACAGAATGACACCTTGGTCTACAGATATAGAATGACACCTGGGTCTACAGATACAGAATGACACCTTGGTCTACAGATATAGAATGACACCTTGGTCTACAGATACAGAATGACACCTTGGAACTACAGATATAGAATGACACCTTGGACTACAGATATAGAATGACACCTTGGGACTACAGATATAGAATGACACCTTGGGCTACAGATACAGAATGACACCTTGGGCTACAGATATAGAATGACACCTTGGTCTACAGATACAGAATGACACCTTGGTCTACAGATATAGAATGACACCTTGGACTACAGATATAGAATGACACCTTGGTCTACAGATATAGAATGACACCTTGGGCTACAGATATAGAATGACACCTTGGTCTACAGATATAGAATGACACCTGGGGCTACACATATAGAATGACACCTTGGTCTACAGATATAGAATGACACCTTGGTCTACAGATATAGAATGACACCTTGGTCTACAGATATAGAATGACACCTTGGGCTACAGATATAGAATGACACCTTCGTCTACAGATATAGAATGACACCTTGGGACTACAGATATAGAATGACACCTTGGGCTACAGATATAGAATGACACCTTGGGCTACAGATATAGAATGACACCTTGGTCTACAGATATAGAATGACACCTTGGTCTACAGATATAGAATGACACCTTGGGCTACAGATATAGAATGACACCTTGGTCTACAGATATAGAATGACACCTTGGTCTACAGATATAGAATGACACCTTGGTCTACAGATATAGAATGACACCTTGGGACTACAGATATAGAATGACACCTTGGACTACAGATGTAGAATGACACCTTGGGCTACAGATATAGAATGACACCTTGGTCTACAGATATAGAATGACACCTTGGTCTACAGATATAGAATGACACCTGGGTCTACAGATACAGAATGACACCTTGGGACTACAGATACAGAATGATCCGCAGCTTTAGATTGACAAACTGGCTGATACTACCTTAATGATGACATGTTATTCCTGACAAAAGGCTGGAAGGGGAACGGAGAGTTCAACATTTTGGCTGTCACAATTAATTGTACAGCTTCTCCTTCAACGTCAGAGCTGTTGCCTCTAAATTGCTGAGATACAGAGAATCCATCTACAGCTATTGACTGGACGCTAGTTGTTCCTTCTAGAGGGCAAGAGAGGAGGTGAAGCATTTTGTCTGCTCCTCCTCCACACTGCTGACAATCACTATCAAGCCCTGACTGCAAAACAACCATTACGTGACAGAATGGTGCATTTTACTGGTCTCCTAACTGTGTACATCTACCACCTAGGAACCCATAGGTCTAACGAGCAGTGTGTGGTCTGAACTAATACCTCAGTAAAATAAATAAAGTCATTGTAGCATCTTAGCTTCATCATGTCATCAATGACCTCCTTCTGAGCTGCAGAGAGAGACTTTAGTAGGCGAGAGATGCAATCACAAAAAAAAACGGGGTAATTATCATCGTTGGATTTCCTAGCTGTTGAAGTGTAACGATTGGTTTGTTTTACATCCTTGATTGCGATAATAATGGATATCAGGATAATT
Source organism: Oncorhynchus keta (assembly GCF_023373465.1). Classification (NCBI taxonomy): domain Eukaryota; kingdom Metazoa; phylum Chordata; class Actinopteri; order Salmoniformes; family Salmonidae; genus Oncorhynchus; species Oncorhynchus keta. Next base: position 51,614,194 of record NC_068427.1, read on the forward strand.
AGCAATAGATTTTTGTTGAAAAGTCAACCTCTCCATGATATAGAGCTAGACATTCATTCAGTGTGACACTAAAAACGGACTGAGCTAAATGGAACTCTGCGCAATCGCTCCGTTTCCACTCAAAATGTAAACCTCTGGGTAAACCACCCAAGGAATCTCCAAGAACGTTTAAATCAGTTATACCAAATTTATATCAGCATTTTAAATGTGCAACTACGGGAAAAAAAAACCTCGAGACCGACTTTACTCCACAAACAGAGACACATGCAAACTCTCCCTCACCCTCCATTTGGCAAATCTGACCCTCATTCTATCCTGATTCCTGCTTACAAGCAACAACAACAAAACATTAAGCAGGTAGCACCAGTGACTCCGTCTTTTAAAAAAACGTGATCAGATGAAGCAATACTAAACTGCTGAACTGTTGTGCACCGGTGACTTGGTCAATAAGTAAGTGGTCAGATGAAGCAGATGCTAAACTACAGGACTGTTTTGCAGCACTGACTGGAATACGGTCCGGGATTCCTCTGATGGCATTGAGAAGTACACCACATCAGTGCATCGATGATGTTGTCTCCACAGTGACTGTACGTACATACCCCAACCAGAAGCCATGGATAACAGGAAACATTCACACTGAGCTAAAGGGTAGAGCTGCAACTTTCACTCTAACTCTAATCCGGAAGCTTATCAGAAATCCCGCTATGCTCTCTGACGAATCATCAAAGAGGCAAAGAGTCGATACTGGACTAAGATTGAATCGTACTACACCGGCTCCGACGCTCATCGGATGTGGCAAGCTTGCAAAATATTACAAACTACAAGGGGAAGCACAGCCGAGAGCTGCCCAGTGACACAAACATACCAGACAAACTAAATAACTTCTATGCTCGCTTCGAGGCAAGTAACACTGAAACATGCATGAGAGCATCAGCTTTTCCGGACGACAGTGTGATCACGCTCTCCGCAGCCGATGTGAGTAAGACCTTTAAACAAGTCAACCTTCACAAGGCTGCTGGTCCTGACGGATTACCAGGATGTGTACTCTGAGCATGCGCTGACCAACTGGCAGGTGTCTTCACTGACATTTTCAACCTCTCCCTGTCTGAGTCTGTAATACCAACATGTTTCAAGCAGACCACCATTGTCCCTGTGCCCAAGAACACTAAGGTAACCTGCCTAAATTACTACTGACCCGTAGCACTCACATCTGTAGCCATGAAGTGCTTTGAAAGACAGGTCATGGCTCACATCAACACCATTATCCCAGAAACCCTAAACCCACTCCAATTTGAATACCACAGATGATGCAATTTCTTTTGCACTCCACACTGCCCTTTCCCACCTGGATAAAAGGAACACCTATGTGAGAATGCTATTCATTGACTACGGCTCAAATTGCAAAACCATAGTGTTGCATAGCTCATCACTAAGCTAAGGACCCTGGGACTAAACACCTCCCTTTGCAACTGAATCCTGGACTTCCTGACGGGCCGTCCCCAGGTGGCAAGGGTAGAAAATAACACATCCACCATGCAGATCCTCAACACAGGGGCCCCTCAGGGGTGCGTGCTCAGTCCCCTCCTGTACTCCCAGTTCACTCATGACTGCACGGCCAGGCACAACTCCAACATGAACATTAAAGTTTGACAATTACACAGTGGTAGGCCTGATCACCGACAACGATGAGACAGCCAATAGGGAGGAGGTCAGAGACCTGACCGCATGGTGCAAGGACAAACAACCTCTCCCTCCATGTGATCAAGACAAATGAGATGATTGTGGACTACAGGAAAAAGAGGACCTAGTATGCCCCCATTCTCATCCACGGGGCGGAGTGGAGGAGGTTGAGAGCTTCAAGTTCCTTGGCTTCCGTATCACCAACAAACTAACATGGTCCAAGCACACCAAGACAGTCATGAAGATAAAAGCGTCTGCTAAATGGCATATATTAAGACAGTCATGAAGAGGGTACGACGAAACATGGTTCTCAAAAATAGTTCTCTCTGCTACCGCATGGCAAACAGTACCGGAGTGTCAAGTCTAGGTCCAGGAGGCTTCTAATCAGCTTCTACGGCCATAAGACTCCTGAACATCTAATCAAATGACTACCCAGACTATTTACAGTGCCCCCCCTTCTACACTGCTACTACTGTTATTATCTATGCATATTCACTTTACCTAAATGTACATATTACCTCAATTACCTCAACTAACCGGTGCCCCCGCATATTGACTCTGTACCGGTACCCCCTGTATATAGCCTCCACATTGACTCTGTACTGGTACCCCCTGTATATAGCCTCCACATTGACTCTGTACCGGTACCCCCTGTATATATCCTCCACATTGACTCTGTACCGGTACCCCCTGTATATATCCTCCACATTGACTCTGTACCGGTACCCCCTGTATATAGCCTCCACATTGACTCTGTACCGGTACCCCCTGTATATAGCCTCCACATTGACTCTGTACCGGTACCCCCTGTATATAGCCTCCACATTGACTCTGTACCGGTACCCCTGTATATAGACTCCACATTGACTCTGTACCGGTACCCCTGTATATAGCCTCCACATTGAATCTGTACCGGTACCCCCTGTATATAGCCTCCACATTGACTCTGTACCGTTACCCCCTGTATATAGCCTCCATATTGACTCTGTACCCCCTGTATATAGCCTCCACATTGACTCTGTACCGTACCCCCTGTATATAGCCTCCACATTGACTCTGTACCGGTACCCCCTGTATATAGACTCCACATTGACTCTGTACCGGTACCCCCTGTATATAGCCTCCACATTGACTCTGTACCGTTACCCCTTGTATATAGCCTCCACATTCTGTACGGTACCCCCTGTATATAGCCTCCACATTGACTCTGTACCGTTACCCCCTGAATATAGCCTCCACATTGACTCTGTACCGGTACCCCCTGTATATAGACTCCACATGACTCTGTACCGTACCCCCTGTATATAGCCTCCACATTGACTCTGTACCAGTTACCCCCTGTATATAGCCTCCACATTGACTCTGTACCGGTACCCCCTGTATATAGTATCCAAATTGACTCTGTACCGGTACCCCCTGTATATAGCCTCCACATTGACTCTGTACCGGTACCCCTGTATATAGCATCCACAATGACTCTGTACGCAGTACCCCCTTGTATATAGCCTCCACGTTGACTCTGTACCGGTACCCTCTGTATATAGCCTCCACATTGACTCTGTACCAGTACCCTCTGTATATAGCCTCCACATTGACTCTGTACCGGTACCCCCTGTATATAGCCTCCACATTGACTCTGTACCGGTACCCCCTGTATATAGCCTCCACATTGACTCTGTACCAGTACCCTCTGTATATAGCCTCCACATTGACTCTGTACCGGTACCCCCTGTATATAGCCTCCACATTGACTCTGTACCAGTACCCTCTGTATATAGCCTCCACATTGACTCTGTACCGGTACCCCCTGTATATAGCCTCCACATTGACTCTGTACCAGTACCCCCTGTATATAGCCTCCACATTGACTCTGTACCAGTACCCCCTGTATATAGCCTCCACATTGACTCTGTACCAGTACCCTCTGTATATAGCCTCCACATTGACTCTGTACCAGTACCCCCTGTATATAGCCTCCACATTGACTCTGTACCAGTACCCCCTGTATATATATAGCCTCCACATTGACTCTGTACCAGTACCCCTGTATATAGCTGTATATAGCCTCCACATTGACTCTGTACCACCCCCTGTATATAGCCTCCACATTGACTCTGTATATAGCCTCCACATTGACACTGTACCGGTACCCCCTGTATATAGCCTACACATTGACACTGTACCGGTAACCCATGTATAAAGCCAACACATTGACACTGTACCGGTAACCCCTGTATATAGCCTCCACATTGATTCTATACCAGTACCCTCTGTATATAGCCTCCACATTGACTCTATACCAGTACCCTCTGTATATAGCCTCCACATTGACACTGTTACCCCCTGTATATAGCCTACACATTGACACTGTAACGGTACCCCCTGTATATATCCTCCACATTGACTCTATAAAGGTACCCTCTGTATATAGCCTCCACATTGACTCTGTACCCCCTGTATATAGCCTCCACATTGACTCTGTACCAGTATCCTCTGTATATAGCCTCCACATTGACTCTGTACCATAATACCCTGTATATAGCCTCCACATTGACTCTGTACCACAACACCCTGTATATAGCCTCCACATTGACTCTGTACCGGTACCCCCTGTATATAGCCTCCACATTGACTCTGTATCGGTACCCCCTTGTATATAGCCTCCACATTGACTCTGTACCGGTACCCCCTGTATATATCCTCCACATTGACTCTGTACCAGTACCCCCTGTATATAGCCTCCACATTGACTCTGTACCGGTACCCCCTGTATATAGCCTCCACATTGACTCTGTATCGGTACCCCCTTGTATATAGCCTCCACATTGACTCTGTACCGGTACCCCTTGTATATAGCCTCCACATTGACTCTGTACCGGTACCCCTTGTATATAGCCTCCACATTGACTCTGTACCGGTACCCCCTGTATATAGCCTCCACATTGACACTGTACCGGTACCCCCTGTATGTAGCCTCCACATTGACTCTGTACCAGTACCCTCTGTATATAGCCTCCACATTGACTCTGTACCGGTACCCCCTGTATATAGCCTCCACATTGACTCTGTACCAGTACCCCCTGTATATAGCCTCCACATTGACTCTGTACCGTGCCCCCTTGTATATAGCCTCCACATTGACTCTGTACCGGTACCCCCTGTATATAGCCTCCACATTGACTCTGTACCGGTACCCCCTGTATATAACCTCCACATTGACTCTGTACCGCTACCCCCTGTATATAGACTCCACATTGACTCTGTACCGTTACACCCTGTATATAGCCTCCACATTGACTCTGTACCGGTACCCCCTGTATATATCCTCCACATTGACTCTGTACCAGTACCCCTGTATATAGCCTCCACATTGACTCTGTACCGGTACCCCTGTATATAGCCTCCACATTGACTCTGTACCGGTACCCCCTGTATATAGCCTCCATATTGACTCTGTACCAGTACTCTCTGTATATAGCCTCCACATTGACTCTGTACCAGTACCCCTTGTATATAGCCTCCACATTGACTCTGTACCAGTACCCCATGTATATAGCCTCCACATTGACTCTGTACCCCCTGTATATAGCCTCCACATTGACTCTGAACCCTCTGTATTTCGCCCCACTATTGTTATTTACTGCTACTCTTTAATTATTTGTTATTCTTATCTCGTACTTTTATAATGTATTTTCTTAAAACTGCATTGTTGGCAAAGGGCTTGTTAGTATTCAGCATCTCACTGTAAGGTCTACTACACCTGTTGTGTTTGGCGCATGTGACAAAAACAATGTGGTTTGATTTTTTTAATTGTATTCTAATTGTAATTGTATCCCTTTTTCTCCCCAACACCGTGCACCTGGCAACCTTGGTTAGCACGCCCTGCGCCCGGCCCGCCACAGGAGTCGCTGGTGCGCGATGAGACAAGGATTTCCCTACCGGCCAAACCCTCCCTAACCCGGACGAAGCTAGGCCAATTGTGCATCGCCCCACGGACCTCCCGGTCGCCGCCGGTTACGACAGAGGTTTTGTTACTGGGGGGTAGATGTATCTGAGGTAGCAGGAGAGACTTCAGTCCATAGCCTCCCAGGTCTATCTGATGTAGCAGTAGAGACTTCAGTCCATAGCCTCCCAGGTCTATCTGATGTAGCAGTAGAGACTTCAGTACATAGCCTCCCAGGTCTATCTGATGTAGCAGTAGAGACTTCAGTCCACAGCCTCCCAGGTCTATCTGATGTAGCAGTAGAGACTTCAGTCCACAGCCTCCCAGGTCTATCTGATATAGCAGTAGAGACTTCAGTCCACAGCCTCCCAGGTCTATCTGATGTAGCAGGAGAGACTTCAGTCCACAGCCTCCCAGGTCTATCTGATGTAGCAGGAGAGACTTCAGTCCACAGCCTCCCAGGTCTATCTGATGTAGCAGTAGAGACTTCAGTCCACAGCCTCCCAGGTCTATCTGATGTAGCAGTAGAGACTTCAGTCCATAGCCTCCCAGGTCTATCTGATGTAGCAGTAGAGACTTCAGTCCACAGCCTCCCAGGTCCTGATGTAGCAGGAGACTTCATCTCCCAGGTCTATCTGATGTAGCAGTAGAGACTTCAGTCCATAGCCTCCCAGGTCTATCTGATGTAGCAGTAGAGACTTCAGTCCATAGCCTCCCAGGTCTATCTGATGTAGCAGTAGAGACTTCAGTCCATAGCCTCCCAGGTCTATCTGATGTAGCAGTAGAGACTTCAGTCCACAGCCTCCCAGGTCTATCTGATGTAGCAGTAGAGACTTCAGTCCACAGCCTCCCAGGTCTATCTGATGTAGCAGTAGAGACTTCAGTCCACAGCCTCCCAGGTCTATCTGATGTAGCAGTAGAGACTTCAGTCCACAGCCTCCCAGGTCTATCTGATGTAGCAGTAGAGACTTCAGTACATAGCCTCCCAGGTCTATCTGATGTAGCAGTAGAGACTTCAGTCCACAGCCTCCCAGGTCTATCTGATGTAGCAGTAGAGACTTCACTCCACAGCCTCCCAGGTCTATCTGATATAGCAGTAGAGACTTCAGTCCATAGCCTCCCAGGTCTATCTGATATAGCAGTAGAGACTTCAGTCCACAGCCTCCCAGGTCTAACTGAGAAACAAAGCTACTCCTTCTCTGTCTGTGTTAGTTGAATCAGGGACCAGGGCATCTCCTGTGTGTGACAGACAGACAGCGTTCTATGGGAGTATTGTAATTCACTTTCTTTCTCTGCTGGGGCTCTCTACTCACTCTATTCTCTAGCCCTGGGCCTCAGCACTGAAGTGAGCAGCATCAAGTACACCGATCTGAATTAAGGGAGGGGGTGAATGGAAGAATCACACACAGTCAGAGCTAGGCACAGGGCTCCATAATGTAATGCTTATGGATTTGGAGGCAGAAGAAGGAATACATTGAATGAATTTGCTTTAAAAAGACTGCTATTAAGAGCTCTTGACATTAAATCTGTGAAGACAAAGAAAAGTCAGGAAGTAACATGAACGATAAGGGAGGAATAGGAAGGGGAGAGAGGGAAGCATTAATGACAGGTATTCATTGGAGACGTGGTTTCTCCTGACAGCTGCAAATTTTCCTCCTGTTGCCCTCCCATTGTGAAGAGGGGGGGGGGGGATGACGTGACAATTATCATCTGCAATCAACTGAGTTTACGGAGAAAAGAAAATTACTATTTTTTTCAATATGTAAGGAGAGAGAGAGATAGAGAAAGAGAGAGAGAGAGAGAGAGAGAGAGAGAGAGAGAGAGAGAGAGAGAGACATACAGAGAGAGGGAGAGACACACACAGAGAGAGAGAGAGAGACAGAGAGACACAGAGAGATAGAGAGGGACATACAGAGAGAGAGAGAGAGAGAGACATACAGAGAGAGAGAGACAAGGAGAGAGAGAGAGATGAAATACAGAGAGAGAGAGAGAGAGACATACAGAGAGAGAGAGAGACATACAGAGAGAGAGAGAGAGAGACATACAGAGAGAGAGACATGGAGAGAGAGAGAATTAAATACAGAGAGAGAGAGAGACATACAGAGAGAGAGAGAGAGAGACATACAGAGAGAGAGAGATACATACAGAGAGAGAGACATACAGAGAGAGGGAGAGAGAGAGAGACATGGAGAGAGAGAGAGAGAGAGAGAGAATGAAATACAAGAGAGAGAGAGACATGCAGAGAGAGAGAGACATACAGAGAGAAAGAGACATACAGAGAGAGAGAGAGAGAGAGAGAGAGAGAGACATACAGAGAGAGAGAGAGAGAGACATACACAGAGAAAGATAGAGACATACAGAGATACAGACAGAGATACAGACAGAGATACGGACAGAGATACAGACAGACAGACAGACAGACAGACAGACAGACAGACAGACAGACAGACAGACAGACAGACAGACAGATAATAAAAGAGAGAGTGTTGAATGTTTGTCAACGTATATCATAACAGTACCAAACAACTAACGACGTAATCTACCGTACAAGAGGTCAACATTACACACTGATTTCATCTTCCCATTTAATTTTTTTTTTTTTATTTTTTTTTATTTTACCTTTATTTAACCAGGCAAGTCAGTTAAGAACATATTCTTATTTTCAATGACGGCCTGGGAACAGTGGGTTAACTGCCTGTTCAGGGGCAGAACAACAGATTTGTACCTTGTCAGCTCGGGGGTTTGAACTCGCAACCTTACGGTTACTAGTCCAACGCTCTAACGCTCCAACGCTCTCAGGCTACGCTGCCGCCTGTCATTAACCAGTTAAATGTAAATGTAATCTAAAATGTATTCTAAAATGTAATCCCGCTAAGTAATTATTCATGAGTTGGCCAATAAACAATAATTCTTAAGAAGGTTACAATACCACCTTTCTGGTAAAAAAAATATTTGTTAGTAATTGCTGAGGTGTAGTTATTTTTTGAGGACACACGCACAAGGACACATTTAAAAAATATTAAAATATTAAAAACTGTATGATTAAGGATGGAAATTCAACAAAAATATAATATTAACCAAGTTATACAATTACAAACTATAAGAGTTCACCTTCCTTATAACTGTAAAATACATAAACTCAGCAAAAGGTTTTCGCTGTCAACTGCATTTATTATCATGAAACTTAACATGTGTAAATAGTTGAATACAGAAATGGAATAATGTGTCCCTGAACAAAGGGGGGTTCAAAATCAAAAGTAACAGTCAGTATCTGGTGTGGCCACCAGCTGCATTAATTACTGCAGGGCATCTCCTCCTCATGGACTGCACCAGATTTGCCAGCTCTTGCTGTGAGATGTTACCCCACTCTTACACTAAGGCACCTGCAAGTTCCCAGACATTTCTGAGGGGAATGGCCCTAGCCCTCACCCTCCTATTCAACAAGTCTCAGACGTGCTCAATGGGATTGAGATCTGGGCTCTTCGCTGGCCATGGCAGAACACTGACATTCCTGTCTTGCAGCAAATCATGCACAAAATGAGCACTATGAATGGTGGCTTTGTCATGGTGGGGGTCATGTCAGGATGAGCCTGCAGGAAGGGTACCACATGAGGGAGGAGCATGTCTTCCCTATAAAACACAGTGTTGAGATTGCTTGCAATGACATCATGCTCAGTCCGATGATGCTGTGACACACCGACCCAGACCATGACGGACCCTCCACCTCCAAATCGATCCCGCTCCAGAGTACAGGCCACGGTGTAACGCTCATTACTTCGACGATAAACGCAAATCCGACCATCACGCCTGGTGAGACAAAACCACGACTCGTCAGTGAAGGGCACTTTTGGCAGTCCAGGCTGGTCCAGCGATTGTAGGTTTGTGCCCATAGGAGACGTTGTTGCCGGTGATGTCTGGTGAGGACCTGCCTTTACAACAGGCCTACAAGTCCTCAGTCCCATCTCTCTCAGCCTATTGCGGACAGTCTGAGCACTGATGGAGGTACTGTGCGTTCCTGGTGTATCTCGGGCAGTTGTTGTTACCATCCTGTATCTGTCCCGCAGGTGTGATGTTCGGATGTACCGATCCTGAGCAGGTGTTGTTACATGTGGTCTGCCACTGCGAGGACGATCAGCTGTCTGTCCTGTCTCTCTGTAGCATTGTCTTAGGCATCTCACAGTACGGACATTGCAATTTATTGCCCTGGCCACATCTGCAGTCTTCATGCTTCCTTGCAGCATGCCTAAGGCACGTTCATGCAGATGAGCAAGGACCCTGGACATCTTTCTTTTGGTGTTTTTCAGAGTCAGTAGAACGGCCTCTTTAGTGTCCTAAATTTTCATAACTGTGATGGGAAACAGTGTTTAAACCCTTTTGTAATGAAGATCTGTGGAGTTATTTGGATTTTTACAAATGATCTTTGAAAGACAGGGGTCCAGAAAAAAGGAAATTTATTTTTTCTGCTGAGTTTATTTGTATGTTTAGTGTTAGAGAAAATGTTGTTATTTTCTAAAGGTCCATTGATCAAAACGTCACTGTGAACGACACAAAGAGCTTTGGCTTCCTGAACTCGTTAGGAACTCGTTAGGAACTCGTCTTTTCACACTAATCGCGTCCATCAACGACAAACGGCAAAAGTGATTTTTTTTCAATTAAATTGTTTTTGTTTTAATTATTAAGTTTGATAAAGTCAGCTATTAATTGATCTCTGAATGTGCTGGAGTAATGAAACCAGGGATTGCAGACATGTGGCTGTGACTTACGGTTCAGACAGGACTCGATGAAAAGTCGGGAAATGAAATAGTCTCTCAGACCAAACGTCACCGCAGTTTGTGCTTTCAGGGCTCTATTCAATCAGATTCGCTTTAGCCGACATCCGCAGGTGGAACTGTGTGTTAGAGCTGTCAAATCAACAAGGTGCTTCTCGCATTATACCTAAAGCGGGCATTGCCATTGGCTGCACGGTGTCACATTCAGAGAAATGCAGTCTTGTTTTACAAGTACAAAACACTCGAATGTGAGATGTAATCTACACCTCGATTAAAGCTGTTCGAAATCATCATTATTTTTTATGAATAATTTTCAATTTGAGCTGATTTATTATTTCTATATTACTCTTTGTTGTTGTGAACTTCTGAGGGACGGCTGTGGTTTAGTAAATATGATTAAAAAAAAGAAGTTGCTCAGCGATTAGTAACAGCTCCCAATGCAGTTCCACGACTGACACCACATAGACAAAAAGAAACATCAACTCTGTGGTCGTCGGCTATCGCCGGGTTTTTCATCAACACCATAATCTAATTTGTTCCACTTCACATCTCTTATTAACCTTATTTTGTTTTGTTTTATTGCAGTAAGGATGAGGACTGTGGAGGTATACAGTATACCAGAAATAATATGGTTGTTGTGTTCATCACTTAACATTTTGTTTTGTTTTGGAGACATTATTTTGTCCTACGATGTAAACACTTCACTTCCCCTCTGGGAAAATGTGAGGCCATTAAAGAGAGTTGTCTGGCGGAAGAAGGACCAGCTCATTAACCACAGAGACAGAGTAAGGAAGAGACGGGTTTATAACTACAGGAGAGACGGGTTTAATACTATTTGTTGCCCAGTATGACTGTGAACCAAATCATATCAAGTAAAATGAGTCTAAGTCTACATCACATTGTATTCTGTAGATTAAAATTAATTGAAAAAGTAACATTTATTTTTCTTGTTTGGATAGACACTTTATCAATACTCTTTTAAACTCATGTCTCCCATTATCCTTCACATACAGTACTTTCAATGGTTACTCTAAGTGAACACAAATTCCCTCCCTCTCCCTCTCCGTCTCCCTCTCTCTCTCTCTCTCTCTCTCTCTCTCTCTCTCTCTCTCTCTCTCTCTCTCTCTCTCTCTCTCTCTCTCCCTCTCTCCCTCTCTCCCTCTCTCCCTCTCTCTCTCTCTCTCTCTCTCCTCTCTCTCTCTCCCTCTCTCTCTCCCTCTCTCTCTCTCTCCCTCTCTCCCTCTCTCTCTCTCTCTCTCTCTCTCTCTCTCTCTCCCTCTCCCTTTCCCTCTCCCTCTCCCTCTCCCTCTCCCTCTCCCTCTCTCCCTCTCTCCACATCATTTGACTCTGGGGCCGACCGTGGGTCTCCCTGTTAACTACACAGGGCCCAGTAATCGTGCAGAAGGCCAAACTGCTGAAGAACAATCCTTGGCTTAGAGAAAAGGACGTCGTTGGCGACCGCTTCCCTCTGGCCTGCGCTTCAGAATCCACATAGCCAAAAAAAACCTGTTCAAAACATGAATTCGTACCTTGTGCTGTTGGACTAGTAAATACAGCGTTAATTGTATCGGTATATGCACTTATCTATTTAACAGTTGGGGCAGCGGTCAGTTTTGAGTGAATGTTTCAACGTCCTCTGTGTTTTGAGTGAATGTTTCAACGTCCTCTGTGTTTTGAGTGAATGCAGTACGATGGACTGACTGGTTTAAATGTGTCTGATGAATGTATGTGTATGTGATACTTTTAATGGAAGGTGATACGAAAGAAAACTGTCCATCCTTGATGGACAATAAAGTTTTATTCTATTCTATTTCCATGTCCCCAAGTTCTGTCAGCAAGTACCCTCCCATCCCCCTAGAGCAGAGAGGAGGAAGGAATGTGGAGAATTCTAGAATTCTAAAATCATTCTAATGACCTACTTCAGTTCTACCCCTGGAGCAATCTATTCTAGCAGCCAGCAGACAGCAGAATGGATAATAACAACAGCTGAGAGGTTTAGGTACAGCAGTAGGAAATGGGTAATAAGTAATGAAAGTAAAATAAAATAGACAGCGCGAATCAAGGCATTTCTACTCGATAACCGTTTCGCTTTATCCGACAGTATGCTGTTCATAAATGAACTGTATGTCTCCATTCATCAATTTCTCCATCAATTCTACAATAGCCGATGTCTGTGTCACGTCAATTCACTTGCCACAATGATGGAATATATCAATTCAAATCATTGGTCTGCCATAAAAAGTTATGATCTAAGAAATCTTGTTATGAACAATATGTTCATATGGCCTCTGCCAACATATAACCTCTGCCAACATATAACCTCTGGTAAACATATAACCTCTGGTAAACATATAACCTCTGGTAAACATATAACCTCTGGTAAACATATAACCTCTGGTAAACATATAACCTCTGGTAAACATATAACCTCTGGCAACATATAACCTCTGCCAACATATAACCTCTGCCAACATATAACCTCTGACAACATATAACCTCTGGCAACATATAACCTCTGGCAACATATAACCTCTGCCAACATATAACCTCTGCCAACATATAACCTCTGGCAACATATAACCTCTGCAAACATATAACCTCTGCCAACATATAACCTCTGCCAACATATAACCTCTGGCAACATATAACCTCTGGTAAACATATAACCTCTGCAAACATATAACCTCTGCAAACATATAACCTCTGGTAAACATATAACCTCTGGCAACATATAACCTCTGGCAACATATAACCTCTGGTAAACATATAACCTCTGGTAAACATATAACCTCTGGCAACATATAACCTCTGGTAAACATATAACCTCTGGTAAACATATAACCTCTGCCAACATATAACCTCTGGCAACATATAACCTCTGGTAAACATATAACCTCTGCCAACATATAACCTCTGGCAACATATAACCTCTGGTAAACATATAACCTCTGCAAACATATAACCTCTGGTAAACATATAACCTCTGGCAACATATAACCTCTGGTAAACATATAACCTCTGGTAAACATATAACCTCTGCAAACATATAACCTCTGCCAACATATAACCTCTGGTAAACATATAACCTCTGGTAAACATATAACCTCTGGTAAACATATAACCTCTGGTAAACATATAACCTCTGGTAAACATATAACCTCTGGTAAACATATAACCTCTGCCAACATATAACCTCTGCAAACATATAACCTCTGTAAACATATAACCTCTGGTAAACATATAACCTCTGGTAAACATATAACCTCTGGTAAACATATAACCTCTGCCAACATATAACCTCTGCCAACATATAACCTCTGGTAAACATATAACCTCTGGTAAACATATAACCTCTGGTAAACATATAACCTCTGGTAAACATATAACCTCTGGTAAACATATAACCTCTGCCAACATATAACCTCTGCAAACATATAACCTCTGGTAAACATATAACCTCTGCCAACATATAACCTCTGGTAAACATATAACCTCTGGCAACATATAACCTCTGCCAACATATAACCTCTGGTAAACATATAACCTCTGGTAAACATATAACCTCTGGTAAACATATAACCTCTGCCAACATATAACCTCTGCCAACATATAACCTCTGCAAACATATAACCTCTGCCAACATATAACCTCTGCCAACATATAACCTCTGGTAAACATATAACCTCTGGTAAACATATAACCTCTGCCAACATATAACCTCTGCAAACATATAACCTCTGCCAACATATAACCTCTGCCAACATATAACCTCTGGTAAACATATAACCTCTGCCAACATATAACCTCTGCAAACATATAACCTCTGGTAAACATATAACCTCTGCCAACATATAACCTCTGGTAAACATATAACCTCTGGTAAACATATAACCTCTGCCAACATATAACCTCTGCCAACATATAACCTCTGGTAAACATATAACCTCTGGTAAACATATAACCTCTGCCAACATATAACCTCTGCCAACATATAACCTCTGCAAACATATAACCTCTGCCAACATATAACCTCTGCCAACATATAACCTCTGCAAACATATAACCTCTGCCAACATATAACCTCTGGTAAACATATAACCTCTGCCAACATATAACCTCTGGTAAACATATAACCTCTGCCAACATATAACCTCTGCCAACATATAACCTCTGGTAAACATATAACCTCTGGTAAACATATAACCTCTGGCAACATACAACCTCTGCCAACATATAACCTCTGGTAAACATATAACCTCTGGTAAACATATAACCTCTGCCAACATATAACCTCTGCCAACATATAACCTCTGCCAACATATAACCTCTGCCAACATATAACCTCTGGTAAACATATAACCTCTGCCAACATATAACCTCTGCCAACATATAACCTCTGCCAACATATAACCTCTGGTAAACATATAACCTCTGGTAAACATATAACCTCTGCCAACATATAACCTCTGGTAAACATATAACCTCTGGTAAACATATAACCTCTGGTAAACATATAACCTCTGCCAACATATAACCTCTGGTAAACATATAACCTCTGGTAAACATATAACCTCTGCCAACATATAACCTCTGGTAAACATATAACCTCTGGTAAACATATAACCTCTGGTAAACATATAACCTCTGGTAAACATATAACCTCTGGTAAACATATAACCTCTGCCAACATATAACCTCTGCCAACATATAACCTCTGGTAAACATATAACCTCTGGTAAACATATAACCTCTGCCAACATATAACCTCTGCCAACATATAACCTCTGCAAACATATAACCTCTGGTAAACATATAACCTCTGCCAACATATAACCTCTGGTAAACATATAACCTCTGCCAACATATAACCTCTGGTAAACATATAACCTCTGGTAACATATAACCTCTGCAAACATATAACCTCTGCCAACATATAACCTCTGCCAACATATAACCTCTGGTAAACATATAACCTCTGGTAAACATATAACCTCTGCCAACATATAACCTCTGGTAAACATATAACCTCTGCCAACATATAACCTCTGGTAAACATATAACCTCTGCCAACATATAACCTCTGCAAACATATAACCTCTGCCAACATATAATCTCTGGTAAACATATAACCTCTGCCAACATATAACCTCTGGTAAACATATAACCTCTGCCAACATATAACCTCTGGTAAACATATAACCTCTGCCAACATATAACCTCTGCAAACATATAACCTCTGCAAACATATAACCTCTGCCAACATATAACCTCTGCCAACATATAACCTCTGGTAAACATATAACCTCTGGTAAACATATAACCTCTGCCAACATATAACCTCTGGTAAACATATAACCTCTGCCAACATATAACCTCTGCCAACATATAACCTCTGCCAACATATAACCTCTGCCAACATATAACCTCTGCAAACATATAACCTCTGCCAACATATAACCTCTGGTAAACATATAACCTCTGCCAACATATAACCTCTGGTAAACATATAACCTCTGCCAACATATAACCTCTGGTAAACATATAACCTCTGCAAACATATAACCTCTGGTAAACATATAACCTCTGGTAAACATATAACCTCTGCCAACATATAACCTCTGGTAAACATATAACCTCTGCAAACATATAACCTCTGCCAACATATAACCTCTGCCAACATATAACCTCTGGTAAACATATAACCTCTGCCAACATATAACCTCTGCCAACATATAACCTCTGCCAACATATAACCTCTGGCAACATATAACCTCTGGCAACATATAACCTCTGCAAACATATAACCTCTGGTAAACATATAACCTCTGGTAAACATATAACCTCTGCCAACATATAACCTCTGGTAAACATATAACCTCTGCCAACATATAACCTCTGCCAACATATAACCTCTGGTAAACATATAACCTCTGGTAAACATATAACCTCTGCCAACATATAACCTCTGCCAACATATAACCTCTGGTAAACATATAACCTCTGCAAACATATAACCTCTGGTAACATATAACCTCTGCCAACATATAACCTCTGCCAACATATAACCTCTGCCAACATATAACCTCTGCCAACATATAACCTCTGCCAACATATAACCTCTGGTAAACATATAACCTCTGGTAAACATATAACCTCTGGTAAACATATAACCTCTGCCAACATATAACCTCTGGTAAACATATAACCTCTGGTAAACATATAACCTCTGGTAAACATATAACCTCTGCCAACATATAACCTCTGCCAACATATAACCTCTGCCAACATATAACCTCTGGTAAACATATAACCTCTGGTAAACATATAACCTCTGGTAAACATATAACCTCTGCCAACATATAACCTCTGGTAAACATATAACCTCTGGTAAACATATAACCTCTGGTAAACATATAACCTCTGCCAACATATAACCTCTGGTAAACATATAACCTCTGCCAACATATAACCTCTGCCAACATATAACCTCTGCAAACATATAACCTCTGCCAACATATAACCTCTGCCAACATATAACCTCTGGTAAACATATAACCTCTGGTAAACATATAACCTCTGCCAACATATAACCTCTGGTAAACATATAACCTCTGCCAACATATAACCTCTGCCAACATATAACCTCTGCAAACATATAACCTCTGGTAAACATATAACCTCTGCCAACATATAACCTCTGCCAACATATAACCTCTGACAACATATAACCTCTGGTAAACATATAACCTCTGCCAACATATAACCTCTGGTAAACATATAACCTCTGTAAACATATAACCTCTGGTAAACATATAACCTCTGACAACATATAACCTCTGCCAACATATAACCTCTGCCAACATATAACCTCTGCCAACATATAACCTCTGCCAACATATAACCTCTGCCAACATATAACCTCTGTAAACATATAACCTCTGCCAACATATAACCTCTGCCAACATATAACCTCTGGTAAACATATAACCTCTGGTAAACATATAACCTCTGCCAACATATAACCTCTGCCAACATATAACCTCTGCAAACATATAACCTCTGCAAACATATAACCTCTGGCAACATATAACCTCTGGTAAACATATAACCTCTGCCAACATATAACCTCTGCCAACATATAACCTCTGCAAACATATAACCTCTGGCAACATATAACCTCTGGTAAACAAACCTCTGCCAACATATAACCTCTGCAAACATATAACCTCTGGTAAACATATAACCTCTGCCAACATATAACCTCTGGTAAACATATAACCTCTGGTAAACATATAACCTCTGCCAACATATAACCTCTGCAAACATATAACCTCTGGTAAACATATAACCTCTGCCAACATACAACCTCTGCCAACATATAACCTCTGCCAACATATAACCTCTGGTAAACATATAACCTCTGCCAACATATAACCTCTGCCAACATATAACCTCTGCCAACATATAACCTCTGGTAAACATATAACCTCTGCCAACATATAACCTCTGCAAACATATAACCTCTGGTAAACATATAACCTCTGCAAACATATAACCTCTGCATATAACCTCTGCCAACATATAACCTCTGCCAACATATAACCTCTGCCAACATATAACCTCTGCCAACATATAACCTCTGCCAACATATAACCTCTGCCAACATATAACCTCTGCCAACATATAACCTCTGCCAACATATAACCTCTGCCAACATATAACCTCTGCCAACATATAACCTCTGCCAACATATAACCTCTGGCAACATATAACCTCTGGCAACATATAACCTCTGGTAAACATATAACCTCTGCCAACATATAACCTCTGGTAAACATATAACCTCTGCCATCATATAACCTCTGGTAAACATATAACCTCTGGCAACATATAACCTCTGCCAACATATAACCTCTGGCAACATATAACCTCTGGTAAACATATAACCTCTGGCAACATATAACCTCTGGCAACATATAACCTCTGGTAAACATATAACCTCTGCCAACATATAACCTCTGGCA
Source organism: Oncorhynchus keta (assembly GCF_023373465.1). Lineage (NCBI taxonomy): Eukaryota > Metazoa > Chordata > Actinopteri > Salmoniformes > Salmonidae > Oncorhynchus > Oncorhynchus keta. The sequence continues at coordinate 51,632,610 of NC_068427.1, forward strand.
ACATATAACCTCTGACAACATATAACCTCTGACAACATATAACCTCTGACAACATATAACCTCTGCCAACATATAACCTCTGGTAAACATATAACCTCTGGTAAACATATAACCTCTGCCAACATATAACCTCTGGCAACATATAACCTCTGGCAACATATAACCTCTGCCAACATATAACCTCTGCCAACATATAACCTCTGGCAACATATAACCTCTGCAAACATATAACCTCTGCCAACATATAACCTCTGCCAACATATAACCTCTGGCAACATATAACCTCTGGTAAACATATAACCTCTGCAAACATATAACCTCTGGTAAACATATAACCTCTGGCAACATATAACCTCTGGCAACATATAACCTCTGGTAAACATATAACCTCTGGTAAACATATAACCTCTGGCAACATATAACCTCTGGTAAACATATAACCTCTGGTAAACATATAACCTCTGCCAACATATAACCTCTGGCAACATATAACCTCTGGTAAACATATAACCTCTGCCAACATATAACCTCTGGCAACATATAACCTCTGGTAAACATATAACCTCTGCAAACATATAACCTCTGGTAAACATATAACCTCTGGCAACATATAACCTCTGGTAAACTGGCCTCTGGTAAACATATAACCTCTGCCAACATATAACCTCTGGTAAACATATAACCTCTGGTAAACATATAACCTCTGGTAAACATATAACCTCTGGTAAACATATAACCTCTGGTAAACATATAACCTCTGGTAAACATATAACCTCTGGTAAACATATAACCTCTGCCAACATATAACCTCTGCCAACATATAACCTCTGCAAACATATAACCTCTGTAAACATATAACCTCTGGTAAACATATAACCTCTGGTAAACATATAACCTCTGGTAAACATATAACCTCTGCCAACATATAACCTCTGCCAACATATAACCTCTGGTAAACATATAACCTCTGGTAAACATATAACCTCTGGTAAACATATAACCTCTGGTAAACATATAACCTCTGGTAAACATATAACCTCTGCCAACATATAACCTCTGCAAACATATAACCTCTGGTAAACATATAACCTCTGCCAACATATAACCTCTGGTAAACATATAACCTCTGGCAACATATAACCTCTGAAAACATATAACCTCTGGTAAACATATAACCTCTGGTAAACATATAACCTCTGGTAAACATATAACCTCTGCCAACATATAACCTCTGCCAACATATAACCTCTGCAAACATATAACCTCTGCCAACATATAACCTCTGCCAACATATAACCTCTGGTAAACATATAACCTCTGGTAAACATATAACCTCTGCCAACATATAACCTCTGCAAACATATAACCTCTGCCAACATATAACCTCTGCCAACATATAACCTCTGGTAAACATATAACCTCTGCCAACATATAACCTCTGCAAACATATAACCTCTGGTAAACATATAACCTCTGCCAACATATAACCTCTGGTAAACATATAACCTCTGGTAAACATATAACCTCTGCCAACATATAACCTCTGCCAACATATAACCTCTGGTAAACATATAACCTCTGGTAAACATATAACCTCTGCCAACATATAACCTCTGCCAACATATAACCTCTGCAAACATATAACCTCTGCCAACATATAACCTCTGCCAACATATAACCTCTGCAAACATATAACCTCTGCCAACATATAACCTCTGCCAACATATAACCTCTGCCAACATATAACCTCTGGTAAACATATAACCTCTGCCAACATATAACCTCTGGCAACATACAACCTCTGCCAACATATAACCTCTGGTAAACATATAACCTCTGGTAAACATATAACCTCTGCCAACATATAACCTCTGCCAACATATAACCTCTGCCAACATATAACCTCTGCCAACATATAACCTCTGGTAAACATATAACCTCTGCCAACATATAACCTCTGCCAACATATAACCTCTGCCAACATATAACCTCTGGTAAACATATAACCTCTGGTAAACATATAACCTCTGGTAAACATATAACCTCTGGTAAACATATAACCTCTGGTAAACATATAACCTCTGGTAAACATATAACCTCTGGTAAACATATAACCTCTGGTAAACATATAACCTCTGGTAAACATATAACCTCTGCCAACATATAACCTCTGGTAAACATATAACCTCTGGTAAACATATAACCTCTGCCAACATATAACCTCTGGTAAACATATAACCTCTGGTAAACATATAACCTCTGGTAAACATATAACCTCTGGTAAACATATAACCTCTGGTAAACATATAACCTCTGCCAACATATAACCTCTGCCAACATATAACCTCTGCCAACATATAACCTCTGGTAAACATATAACCTCTGCCAACATATAACCTCTGCCAACATATAACCTCTGCAAACATATAACCTCTGGTAAACATATAACCTCTGCCAACATATAACCTCTGCCAACATATAACCTCTGGTAAACATATAACCTCTGCCAACATATAACCTCTGGTAAACATATAACCTCTGGTAACATATAACCTCTGCAAACATATAACCTCTGCCAACATATAACCTCTGCCAACATATAACCTCTGGTAAACATATAACCTCTGGTAAACATATAACCTCTGCCAACATATAACCTCTGGTAAACATATAACCTCTGCCAACATATAACCTCTGGTAAACATATAACCTCTGCCAACATATAACCTCTGCAAACATATAACCTCTGCCAACATATAATCTCTGGTAAACATATAACCTCTGCCAACATATAACCTCTGGTAAACATATAACCTCTGCCAACATATAACCTCTGGTAAACATATAACCTCTGGTAAACATATAACCTCTGCCAACATATAACCTCTGCAAACATATAACCTCTGCAAACATATAACCTCTGCCAACATATAACCTCTGCCAACATATAACCTCTGGTAAACATATAACCTCTGGTAAACATATAACCTCTGCCAACATATAACCTCTGGTAAACATATAACCTCTGCCAACCTCTGCCAACATATAACCTCTGCCAACATATAACCTCTGCCAACATATAACCTCTGCAAACATATAACCTCTGCCAACATATAACCTCTGGTAACATATAACCTCTGCCAACATATAACCTCTGGTAAACATATAACCTCTGCCAATATAACCTCTGGTAAACATATAACCTCTGCAAACATATAACCTCTGGTAAACATATAACCTCTGGTAAACATATAACCTCTGCCAACATATAACCTCTGGTAAACATATAACCTCTGCAAACATATAACCTCTGCCAACATATAACCTCTGCCAACATATAACCTCTGGTAACATATAACCTCTGCCAACATATAACCTCTGCCAACATATAACCTCTGCCAACATATAACCTCTGGCAACATATAACCTCTGGCAACATATAACCTCTGGTAACATATAACCTCTGGTAAACATATAACCTCTGCCAACATATAACCTCTGGTAAACATATAACCTCTGCCAACATATAACCTCTGCCAACATATAACCTCTGGTAAACATATAACCTCTGGTAAACATATAACCTCTGCCAACATATAACCTCTGCAAACATATAACCTCTGGTAACATATAACCTCTGCCAACATATAACCTCTGCCAACATATAACCTCTGCCAACATATAACCTCTGCCAACATATAACCTCTGCCAACATATAACCTCTGCCAACATATAACCTCTGCCAACATATAACCTCTGGTAAACATATAACCTCTGGTAAACATATAACCTCTGGTAAACATATAACCTCTGCCAACATATAACCTCTGGTAAACATATAACCTCTGGTAAACATATAACCTCTGGTAAACATATAACCTCTGCCAACATATAACCTCTGCCAACATATAACCTCTGCCAACATATAACCTCTGGTAAACATATAACCTCTGGTAAACATATAACCTCTGGTAAACATATAACCTCTGCCAACATATAACCTCTGGTAAACATATAACCTCTGGCAACATATAACCTCTGGTAAACATATAACCTCTGGTAAACATATAACCTCTGCCAACATATAACCTCTGGTAAACATATAACCTCTGGTAAACATATAACCTCTGGTAAACATATAACCTCTGCAAACATATAACCTCTGGTAAACATATAACCTCTGGTAAACATATAACCTCTGGTAAACATATAACTGGTAAACATATAACCTCTGGTAAACAATAACCTAACCTCTGGTAAACATATAACCTCTGGTAACATATAACCTCTGCCAACATATAACCTCTGCAAACATATAACCTCTGTAAACATATAACCTCTGGCAAATATAACATATAACCTCTGGTAAACATATAACCTCTGCCAACATATAACATATAACCTCTGGTAAACATATAACCTCTGGTAAACAACATATAACCTCTGGTAAATATAACCTCTGGTAACCTCTGGTAACATATAACCTCTGGTAAACATATAACCTCTGCAACATATAACCTCTGGTAAACATATAACCTCTGCAAATATAACAAAACATATAACCTCTGGTAAACATATAACCTCTGGTAAACATATAACCTCTGGTAAACATATAACCTCTGCCAACATATAACCTCTGCCAACATATAACCTCTGCAAACATATAACCTCTGCCAACATATAACCTCTGCCAACATATAACCTCTGCCAACATATAACCTCTGGTAAACATATAACCTCTGGTAAACATATAACCTCTGCCAACATATAACCTCTGCAAACATATAACCTCTGCCAACATATAACCTCTGCCAACATATAACCTCTGGTAAACATATAACCTCTGCAAACATATAACCTCTGGTAAACATGCCAACATATAACCTCTGGTAAACATATAACCTCTGGTAAACATATAACCTCTGCCAACATATAACCTCTGCCAACATATAACCTCTGGTAAACATATAACCTCTGGTAAACATATAACCTCTGCCAACATATAACCTCTGCCAACATATAACCTCTGCAAACATATAACCTCTGCCAACATATAACCTCTGCCAACATATAACCTCTGCAAACATATAACCTCTGCCAACATATAACCTCTGGTAAACATATAACCTCTGCCAACATATAACCTCTGGTAAACATATAACCTCTGCCAACATATAACCTCTGCCAACATATAACCTCTGGTAAACATATAACCTCTGCCAACATATAACCTCTGGCAACATACAACCTCTGCCAACATATAACCTCTGGTAAACATATAACCTCTGGTAAACATATAACCTCTGCCAACATATAACCTCTGCCAACATATAACCTCTGCCAACATATAACCTCTGCCAACATATAACCTCTGGTAAACATATAACCTCTGCCAACATATATAACCTAACCTGCCAACATATAACCTCTGGTAAACATATAACCTCTGGTAAACAATAACCTCTGGTAAACATATAACCTCTGGTAAACATATAACCTCTGGTAAACATATAACCTCTGGTAAACATATAACCTCTGCCAACATATAACCTCTGGTAAACATATAACCTCTGGTAAACATATAACCTCTGCCAACATATAACCTCTGGTAAACATATAACCTCTGGTAAACATATAACCTCTGGTAAACATATAACCTCTGGTAAACATATAACCTCTGGTAAACATATAACCTCTGCCAACATATAACCTCTGCCAACATATAACCTCTGCAAACATATAACCTCTGGTAAACATATAACCTCTGCCAACATATAACCTCTGCCAACATATAACCTCTGCAAACATATAACCTCTGGTAAACATATAACCTCTGCCAACATATAACCTCTGCCATATAACCTCTGCCATATAACCTCTGGTAAACATATAACCTCTGGTAACATATAACCTCTGCAAACATATAACCTCTGCCAACATATAACCTCTGCCAACATATAACCTCTGGTAAACATATAACCTCTGGTAAACATATAACCTCTGCCAACATATAACCTCTGGTAAACATATAACCTCTGCCAACATATAACCTCTGGTAAACATATAACCTCTGCCAACATATAACCTCTGCAAACATATAACCTCTGCCAACATATAATCTCTGGTAAACATATAACCTCTGCCAACATATAACCTCTGGTAAACATATAACCTCTGCCAACATATAACCTCTGGTAAACAATAACATATAACCTCTGCAAACATATAACCTCTGCAAACATATAACCTCTGCCAACATATAACCTCTGCCAACATATAACCTCTGGTAAACATATAACCTCTGGTAAACATATAACCTCTGCAAACATATAACCTCTGCCAACATATAACCTCTGCCAACATATAACCTCTGCCAACATATAACCTCTGCCAACATATAACCTCTATAACCTCTGCAACATATAACCTCTGGTAAACATATAACCTCTGCCAACATATAACCTCTGGTAACATATAACCTCTGCCAACATATAACCTCTGGTAAACATATAACCTCTGCAAACATATAACCTCTGGTAAACATACATATAACCTCTGGTAACATATAACCTCTGGCAAACATATAACCTCTGCATATAACCTCTGCCAACATATAACCTCTGGTATAACCTCTGCCAACATATAACCTCTGCCAACATATAACCTCTGGCAACATATAACCTCTGGTAAACATATAACCTCTGGTAAACATATAACCTCTGCAACATATAACCTCTGGTAAACATATAACCTCTGCCAACATATAACCTCTGCCAACATATAACCTCTGGTAAAACATAAACATATAACCTCTGCAACATATAACCTCTGGTAAACATATAACCTCTGGTAAACATATAACCTCTGCAAACATATAACCTCTGGTAACATATAACCTCTGCCAACATATAACCTCTGCCAACATATAAACCTCTGCCAACATATAACCTCTGCCAACATATAACCTCTGCCAACATATAACCTCTGCCAACATATAACCTCTGGTAAACATATAACCTCTGGTAAACATATAACCTCTGGTAAACATATAACCTCTGCAAACATATAACCTCTGGTAAACATATAACCTCTGGTAAACATATAACCTCTGGTAAACATATAACCTCTGCCAACATATAACCTCTGCAACATATAACCTCTGCCAACATATAACCTCTGGTAAACATATAACCTCTGGTAAACATATAACCTCTGGTAAACATATAACCTCTGCCAACATATAACCTCTGGTAAACATATAACCTCTGGTAAACATATAACCTCTGGTAAACATATAACCTCTGCCAACATATAACCTCTGGTAAACATATAACCTCTGCCAACATATAACCTCTGCCAAACATATAACCTCTGCCAACATATAACCTCTGCCAACATATAACCTCTGCCAACATATAACCTATAACTGCCAACATATAACCTCTGGTAAACATATAACCTCTGCCAACATATAACCTCTGCCAACATATAACCTCTGCAAACATATAACCTCTGGTAAACATATAACCTCTGCCAACATATAACCTCTGCCAACATATAACCTCTGCAAACATATAACCTCTGGTAAACATATAACCTCTGCCAACATATAACCTCTGGTAAACATATAACCTCTGGTAAACATATAACCTCTGCCAACATATAACCTCTGTAAACATATAACCTCTGGTAAACATATAACCTCTGACAACATATAACCTCTGACAACATATAACCTCTGCCAACATATAACCTCTGCCAACATATAACCTCTGCCAACATATAACCTCTGCAAACATATAACCTCTGCCAACATATAACCTCTGCCAACATATAACAAACATATAACCTCTGGTAAACATATAACCTCTGCCAACATATAACCTCTGCCAACATATAATATAACCTCTGCAAACATATAACCTCTGGCAACATATAACCTCTGGTAAACATATAACCTCTGCCAACATATAACCTCTGCCAACATATAACCTCTGCAAACATATAACCTCTGGCAACATATAACCTCTGGTAAACATATAACCTCTGCCAACATATAACCTCTGCAAACATATAACCTCTGGTAAACATATAACCTCTGCCAACATATAACCTCTGGTAAACATATAACCTCTGGTAAACATATAACCTCTGCCAACATATAACCTCTGCAAACATATAACCTCTGGTAAACATATAACCTCTGCCAACATACAACCTCTGCCAACATATAACCTCTGCCAACATATAACCTCTGGTAAACATATAACCTCTGCCAACATATAACCTCTGCCAACATATAACCTCTGCCAACATATAACCTCTGGTAAACATATAACCTCTGCCAACATATAACCTCTGGTAAACATATAACCTCTGGTAAACATATAACCTCTGGTAAACATATAACCTCTGCCAACATATAACCTCTGGTAAACATATAACCTCTGGTAAACATATAACCTCTGGTAAACATATAACCTCTGCCAACATATAACCTCTGCCAACATATAACCTCTGCCAACATATAACCTCTGGTAAACATATAACCTCTGGTAAACATATAACCTCTGGTAAACATATAACCTCTGCCAACATATAACCTCTGGTAAACATATAACCTCTGGTAAACATATAACCTCTGGTAAACATATAACCTCTGCCAACATATAACCTCTGGTAAACATATAACCTCTGCCAACATATAACCTCTGCCAACATATAACCTCTGCAAACATATAACCTCTGCCAACATATAACCTCTGCCAACATATAACCTCTGGTAAACATATAACCTCTGGTAAACATATAACCTCTGCCAACATATAACCTCTGGTAAACATATAACCTCTGCCAACATATAACCTCTGCCAACATATAACCTCTGCAAACATATAACCTCTGGTAAACATATAACCTCTGCCAACATATAACCTCTGCCAACATATAACCTCTGCAAACATATAACCTCTGGTAAACATATAACCTCTGCCAACATATAACCTCTGGTAAACATATAACCTCTGGTAAACATATAACCTCTGCCAACATATAACCTCTGTAAACATATAACCTCTGGTAAACATATAACCTCTGACAACATATAACCTCTGCCAACATATAACCTCTGCCAACATATAACCTCTGCCAACATATAACCTCTGCCAACATATAACCTCTGCCAACATATAACCTCTGTAAACATATAACCTCTGCCAACATATAACCTCTGCCAACATATAACCTCTGGTAAACATATAACCTCTGGTAAACATATAACCTCTGCCAACATATAACCTCTGCCAACATATAACCTCTGCAAACATATAACCTCTGCAAACATATAACCTCTGGCAACATATAACCTCTGGTAAACATATAACCTCTGCCAACATATAACCTCTGCAACATATAACCTCTGCAAACATATAACCTCTGGCAACATATAACCTCTGGTAAACATATAACCTCTGCCAACATATAACCTCTGCAAACATATAACCTCTGGTAAACATATAACCTCTGCCAACATATAACCTCTGGTAAACATATAACCTCTGGTAAACATATAACCTCTGCCAACATATAACCTCTGCAAACATATAACCTCTGGTAAACATATAACCTCTGCCAACATATAACCTCTGCCAACATATAACCTCTGGCAACATATAACCTCTGGTAAACATATAACCTCTGCAACATATAACCTCTGCCAACATATAACCTCTGCCAACATATAACCTCTGGTAAACATATAACCTCTGCCAACATATAACCTCTGCAAACATATAACCTCTGGTAAACATATAACCTCTGCAAACATATAACCTCTGCAAACATATAACCTCTGCCAACATATAACCTCTGCCAACATATAACCTCTGCCAACATATAACCTCTGCCAACATATAACCTCTGCCAACATATAACCTCTGCCAACATATAACCTCTGCCAACATATAACCTCTGCCAACATATAACCTCTGCCAACATATAACCTCTGCCAACATATAACCTCTGCCAACATATAACCTCTGGCAACATATAACCTCTGGCAACATATAACCTCTGGTAAACATATAACCTCTGCCAACATATAACCTCTGGTAAACATATAACCTCTGCCAACATATAACCTCTGGTAAACATATAACCTCTGGCAACATATAACCTCTGCCAACATATAACCTCTGGCAACATATAACCTCTGGCAAACATATAACCTCTGGCAACATATAACCTCTGGCAACATATAACCTCTGGTAAACATATAACCTCTGCCAACATATAACCTCTGCCAACATATAACCTCTGCCAACATATAACCTCTGCCAACATATAACCTCTGCAAACATATAACCTCTGGTAAACATATAACCTCTGGTAACATATAACCTCTGCCAACATATAACCTCTGGCAACATATAACCTCTGGCAACATATAACCTCTGCCAACATATAACCTCTGCCAACATATAACCTCTGGCAACATATAACCTCTGCAACATATAACCTCTGCCAACATATAACCTCTGCCAACATATAACCTCTGGCAACATATAACCTCTGGTAAACATATAACCTCTGCAAACATATAACCTCTGGTAAACATATAACCTCTGGCAACATATAACCTCTGGCAACATATAACCTCTGGTAAACATATAACCTCTGGTAAACATATAACCTCTGGCAACATATAACCTCTGGTAAACATATAACCTCTGGTAAACATATAACCTCTGCCAACATATAACCTCTGGCAACATATAACCTCTGGCAACATATAACCTCTGGTAAACATATAACCTCTGCCAACATATAACCTCTGGCAACATATAACCTCTGGTAAACATATAACCTCTGCAAACATATAACCTCTGGTAAACATATAACCTCTGGCAACATATAACCTCTGGTAAACATATAACCTCTGGTAAACATATAACCTCTGCCAACATATAACCTCTGGTAAACATATAACCTCTGGTAAACATATAACCTCTGGTAAACATATAACCTGGTAAACTGCCTCTGGTAAACATATAACTCTGCCAACATATAACCTCTGCCAACATATAACCTCTGCAAACATATAACCTCTGCAAACATATAACCTCTGGCAACATATAACCTCTGGTAAACATATAACCTCTGCCAACATATAACCTCTGCCAACATATAACCTCTGCAAACATATAACCTCTGGCAAACATATAACCTCTGGTAAACATATAACCTCTGCCAACATATAACCTCTGCAAACATATAACCTCTGGTAAACATATAACCTCTGCCAACATATAACCTCTGGTAAACAACCTCTGGTATATAACCTCTGCCAACATATAACCTCTGCAAACATATAACCTCTGGTAAACATATAACCTCTGCCAACATACAACCTCTGCAACATATAACCTCTGCCAACATATAACCTCTGGTAAACATATAACCTCTGCCAACATATAACCTCTGCCAACATATAACCTCTGCCAACATATAACCTCTGCAAACATATAACCTCTGCCAACATATAACCTCTGCAAACATATAACCTCTGGTAAACATATAACCTCTGCAAACATATAACCTCTGCAAACATATAACCTCTGCCAACATATAACCTCTGCCAACATATAACCTCTGCCAACATATAACCTCTGCCAACATATAACCTCTGCCAACATATAACCTCTGCCAACATATAACCTCTGCCAACATATAACCTCTGCCAACATATAACCTCTGCCAACATATAACCTCTGCCAACATATAACCTCTGGCAACATATAACCTCTGGCAACATATAACCTCTGGTAAACATATAACCTCTGCCAACATATAACCTCTGGTAAACATATAACCTCTGCCATCATATAACCTCTGGTAAACATATAACCTCTGGCAACATATAACCTCTGCCAACATATAACCTCTGGCAACATATAACCTCTGGTAAACATATAACCTCTGGCAACATATAACCTCTGGCAACATATAACCTCTGGTAAACATATAACCTCTGCCAACATATAACCTCTGCCAACATATAACCTCTGCCAACATATAACCTCTGCCAACATATAACCTCTGACAACATATAACCTCTGCCAACATATAACCTCTGGTAAACATATAACCTCTGGTAAACATATAACCTCTGCCAACATATAACCTCTGGCAACATATAACCTCTGGCAACATATAACCTCTGCCAACATATAACCTCTGCCAACATATAACCTCTGGCAACATATAACCTCTGGCAACATATAACCTCTGCCAACATATAACCTCTGCCAACATATAACCTCTGCCAACATATAACCTCTGGCAACATATAACCTCTGGTAAACATATAACCTCTGCAAACATATAACCTCTGGTAAACATATAACCTCTGGCAACATATAACCTCTGGCAACATATAACCTCTGGTAAACATATAACCTCTGGTAAACATATAACCTCTGGCAACATATAACCTCTGGTAAACATATAACCTCTGGTAAACATATAACCTCTGCCAACATATAACCTCTGGCAACATATAACCTCTGGTAAACATATAACCTCTGCCAACATATAACCTCTGGCAACATATAACCTCTGGTAAACATATAACCTCTGCAAACATATAACCTCTGGTAAACATATAACCTCTGGCAACATATAACCTCTGGTAAACATATAACCTCTGGTAAACATATAACCTCTGCCAACATATAACCTCTGGTAAACATATAACCTCTGGTAAACATATAACCTCTGGTAAACATATAACCTCTGGTAAACATATAACCTCTGGTAAACATATAACCTCTGGTAAACATATAACCTCTGGTAAACATATAACCTCTGCCAACATATAACCTCTGCAAACATATAACCTCTGTAAACATATAACCTCTGGTAAACATATAACCTCTGGTAAACATATAACCTCTGGTAAACATATAACCTCTGCCAACATATAACCTCTGCCAACATATAACCTCTGGTAAACATATAACCTCTGGTAAACATATAACCTCTGGTAAACATATAACCTCTGGTAAACATATAACCTCTGGTAAACATATAACCTCTGGTAAACATATAACCTCTGCCAACATATAACCTCTGGTAAACATATAACCTCTGCCAACATATAACCTCTGGTAAACATATAACCTCTGGCAACATATAACCTCTGAAAACATATAACCTCTGGTAAACATATAACCTCTGGTAAACATATAACCTCTGGTAAACATATAACCTCTGCCAACATATAACCTCTGCCAACATATAACCTCTGCAAACATATAACCTCTGCCAACATATAACCTCTGCCAACATATAACCTCTGGTAAACATATAACCTCTGGTAAACATATAACCTCTGCCAACATATAACCTCTGCAAACATATAACCTCTGCCAACATATAACCTCTGCAACATATAACCTCTGGTAAACATATAACCTCTGCCAACATATAACCTCTGCAAACATATAACCTCTGGTAAACATATAACCTCTGCCAACATATAACCTCTGGTAAACATATAACCTCTGGTAAACATATAACCTCTGCCAACATATAACCTCTGCCAACATATAACCTCTGGTAACATATAACCTCTGGTAAACATATAACCTCTGCCAACATATAACCTCTGCCAACATATAACAAACATATAACCTCTGCCAACATATAACCTCTGCCAACATATAACCTCTGCAAACATATAACCTCTGCCAACATATAACCTCTGGTAAACATATAACCTCTGCCAACATATAACCTCTGGTAAACATATAACCTCTGCCAACATATAACCTCTGCATATAACCTCTGGTAAACATATAACCTCTGGTAACATATAACCTCTGCCAACATATAACCTCTGGCAACATACAACCTCTGCCAACATATAACCTCTGGTAAACATATAACCTCTGGTAAACATATAACAACATATAACCTCTGCCAACATATAACCTCTGCAACATATAACCTCTGGTAAACATATAACCTCTGGTAAACATATAACCTCTGCCAACATATAACCTCTGCCAACATATAACCTCTGCCAACATATAACCTCTGGTAAACATATAACCTCTGGTAAACATATAACCTCTGGTAAACATATAACCTCTGGTAAACATATAACCTCTGGTAAACATATAACCTCTGGTAAACATATAACCTCTGGTAAACATATAACCTCTGGTAAACATATAACCTCTGCCAACATATAACCTCTGGTAAACATATAACCTCTGGTAAACATATAACCTCTGCCAACATATAACCTCTGGTAAACATATAACCTCTGGTAAACATATAACCTCTGGTAAACATATAACCTCTGGTAAACATATAACCTCTGGTAAACATATAACCTCTGGTAAACATATAACCTCTGCCAACATATAACCTCTGCCAACATATAACCTCTGGTAAACATATAACCTCTGGTAAACATATAACCTCTGCCAACATATAACCTCTGCCAACATATAACCTCTGCAAACATATAACCTCTGGTAAACATATAACCTCTGCCAACATATAACCTCTGGTAAACATATAACCTCTGCCAACATATAACCTCTGGTAAACATATAACCTCTGGTAACATATAACCTCTGCAAACATCTAACCTCTGCCAACATATAACCTCTGCCAACATATAACCTCTGCCAACATATAACCTCTGGTAAACATATAACCTCTGGTAAACATATAACCTCTGCCAACATATAACCTCTGGTAAACATATAACCTCTGCCAACATATAACCTCTGGTAAACATATAACCTCTGCCAACATATAACCTCTGCAAACATTTAACCTCTGCCAACATATAATCTCTGGTAAACATATAACCTCTGCCAACATATAACCTCTGGTAAACATATAACCTCTGCCAACATATAACCTCTGGTAAACATATAACCTCTGCCAACATATAACCTCTGCAAACATATAACCTCTGCAAACATATAACCTCTGCCAACATATAACCTCTGCCAACATATAACCTCTGGTAAACATATAACCTCTGGTAAACATATAACCTCTGCCAACATATAACCTCTGGTAAACATATAACCTCTGCCAACATATAACCTCTGCCAACATATAACCTCTGCCAACATATAACCTCTGCCAACATATAACCTCTGCAAACATATAACCTCTGCCAACATATAACCTCTGGTAAACATATAACCTCTGCCAACATATAACCTCTGGTAAACATATAACCTCTGCCAACATATAACCTCTGGTAAACATATAACCTCTGCAAACATATAACCTCTGGTAAACATATAACCTCTGGTAAACATATAACCTCTGCCAACATATAACCTCTGGTAAACATATAACCTCTGCAAACATATAACCTCTGCCAACATATAACCTCTGCCAACATATAACCTCTGGTAAACATATAACCTCTGCCAACATATAACCTCTGCCAACATATAACCTCTGCCAACATATAACCTCTGGCAACATATAACCTCTGGCAACATATAACCTCTGCAAACATATAACCTCTGGTAAACATATAACCTCTGCCAACATATAACCTCTGGTAAACATATAACCTCTGCCAACATATAACCTCTGCCAACATATAACCTCTGGTAAACATATAACCTCTGGTAAACATATAACCTCTGCCAACATATAACCTCTGCCAACATATAACCTCTGGTAAACATATAACCTCTGCAAACATATAACCTCTGGTAACATATAACCTCTGCCAACATATAACCTCTGCCAACATATAACCTCTGCCAACATATAACCTCTGCCAACATATAACCTCTGGTAAACATATAACCTCTGGTAAACATATAACCTCTGGTAAACATATAACCTCTGCCAACATATAACCTCTGGTAAACATATAACCTCTGGTAAACATATAACCTCTGGTAAACATATAACCTCTGCCAACATATAACCTCTGCCAACATATAACCTCTGCCAACATATAACCTCTGGTAAACATATAACCTCTGGTAAACATATAACCTCTGGTAAACATATAACCTCTGGTAAACATATAACCTCTGCCAACATATAACCTCTGGTAAACATATAACCTCTGGTAAACATATAACCTCTGGTAAACATATAACCTCTGCCAACATATAACCTCTGGTAAACATATAACCTCTGCCAACATATAACCTCTGCCAACATATAACCTCTGCAAACATATAACCTCTGCCAACATATAACCTCTGCCAACATATAACCTCTGGTAAACATATAACCTCTGGTAAACATATAACCTCTGCCAACATATAACCTCTGGTAAACATATAACCTCTGCCAACATATAACCTCTGCCAACATATAACCTCTGCAAACATATAACCTCTGGTAAACATATAACCTCTGCCAACATATAACCTCTGCCAACATATAACCTCTGACAACATATAACCTCTGGTAAACATATAACCTCTGCCAACATATAACCTCTGGTAAACATATAACCTCTGTAAACATATAACCTCTGGTAAACATATAACCTCTGACAACATATAACCTCTGCCAACATATAACCTCTGCCAACATATAACCTCTGCCAACATATAACCTCTGCCAACATATAACCTCTGCCAACATATAACCTCTGCCAACATATAACCTCTGCCAACATATAACCTCTGTAAACATATAACCTCTGCCAACATATAACCTCTGCCAACATATAACCTCTGGTAAACATATAACCTCTGGTAAACATATAACCTCTGCCAACATATAACCTCTGCCAACATATAACCTCTGCAAACATATAACCTCTGCAAACATATAACCTCTGGCAACATATAACCTCTGGTAAACATATAACCTCTGCCAACATATAGCCTCTGCCAACATATAACCTCTGCAAACATATAACCTCTGGCAACATATAACCTCTGGTAAACATATAACCTCTGCCAACATATAACCTCTGCAAACATATAACCTCTGGTAAACATATAACCTCTGCCAACATATAACCTCTGGTAAACATATAACCTCTGGTAAACATATAACCTCTGCCAACATATAACCTCTGCAAACATATAACCTCTGGTAAACATATAACCTCTGCCAACATACAACCTCTGCCAACATATAACCTCTGCCAACATATAACCTCTGGTAAACATATAACCTCTGCCAACATATAACCTCTGCCAACATATAACCTCTGCCAACATATAACCTCTGGTAAACATATAACCTCTGCCAACATATAACCTCTGCAAACATATAACCTCTGGTAAACATATAACCTCTGCCAACATATAACCTCTGCAAACATATAACCTCTGCCAACATATAACCTCTGCCAACATATAACCTCTGCCAACATATAACCTCTGCCAACATATAACCTCTGCCAACATATAACCTCTGCCAACATATAACCTCTGCCAACATATAACCTCTGCCAACATATAACCTCTGCCAACATATAACCTCTGGCAACATATAACCTCTGCCAACATATAACCTCTGCCAACATATAACCTCTGCCAACATATAACCTCTGGCAACATATAACCTCTGGTAAACATATAACCTCTGCCAACATATAACCTCTGGTAAACATATAACCTCTGCCATCATATAACCTCTGGTAAACATATAACCTCTGGCAACATATAACCTCTGCCAACATATAACCTCTGGCAACATATAACCTCTGGTAAACATATAACCTCTGGCAACATATAACCTCTGGCAACATATAACCTCTGGTAAACATATAACCTCTGCCAACATATAACCTCTGGCAACATATAACCTCTGCCAACATATAACCTCTGCCAACATATAACCTCTGACAACATATAACCTATGCCAACATATAACCTCTGGCAACATATAACCTCTGGTAAACATATAACCTCTGCCAACATATAACCTCTGCCAACATATAACCTCTGGCAACATATAACCTCTGCCAACATATAACCTCTGACAACATATAACCTCTGCCAACATATAACCTCTGGCAACATATAACCTCTGCCAACATATAACCTCTGACAACATACAACCTCTGCCAACATATAACCTCTGCCAACATATAACCTCTGCCAACATATAACCTCTGGCAACATATAACCTCTGCCAACATATAACCTCTGACAACATACAACCTCTGCCAACATATAACCTCTGCCAACATATAACCTCTGCCAACATATAACCTCTGCCAACATATAACCTCTGGCAACATATAACCTCTGCCAACATATAACCTCTGCCAACATATAACCTCTGGCAACATATAACCTCTGCCAACATATAACCTCTGCCAACATATAACCTCTGGCAACATATAACCTCTGCCAACATATAACCTCTGCCAACATACAACCTCTGACAACATATAACCTCTGCCAACATATAACCTCTGCCAACATATAACCTCTGACAACATATAACCTCTGCCAACATATAACCTCTGCCAACATATAACCTCTGGTAAACATATAACCTCTGCCAACATATAACCTCTGGCAACATATAACCTCTGCCAACATATAACCTCTGCCAACATATAACCTCTGCCAACATATAACCTCTGCCAACATATAACCTCTGGCAACATATAACCTCTGCCATCATATAACCTCTGGCAACATATAACCTCTGCCAACATATAACCTCTGGCAACATATAACCTCTGCCAACATATAACCTCTGGCAACATATAACCTCTGGCAACATATAACCTCTGCCAACATATAACCTCTGCCAACATATAACCTCTGGCAACATATAACCTCTGCCAACATATAACCTCTGCCAACATATAACCTCTGGCAACATATAACCTCTGCCAACATATAACCTCTGGCAACATATAACCTCTGCCAACATATAACCTCTGGCAACATATAACCTCTGCCAACATATAACCTCTGCCAACATATAACCTCTGCAACATATAACCTCTGCCAACATATAACCTCTGGCAACATATAACCTCTGGCAACATATAACCTCTGCCAACATATAACCTCTGCCAACATATAACCTCTGGCAACATATAACCTCTGGCAACATATAACCTCTGCCAACATATAACCTCTGCCAACATATAACCTCTGCCAACATATAACCTCTGGCAACATATAACCTCTGCCAACATATAACCTCTGGCAACATATAACCTCTGCCAACATATAACCTCTGCCAACATATAACCTCTGGCAACATATAACCTCTGCCAACATATAACCTCTGGCAACATATAACCTCTGCCAACATATAACCTCTGCCAACATATAACCTCTGGTAAACATATAACCTCTGCCAACATATAACCTCTGGTAAACATATAACCTCTGCCAACATATAACCTCTGGTAAACATATAACCTCTGGTAAACATATAACCTCTGCCAACATATAACCTCTGCCAACATATAACCTCTGCCAACATATAACCTCTGCCAACATATAACCTCTGCCAACATATAACCTCTGGTAAACATATAACCTCTGCCAACATATAACCTCTGGTAAACATATAACCTCTGGTAAACATATAACCTCTGCCAACATATAACCTCTGCCAACATATAACCTCTGCCAACATATAACCTCTGCCAACATATAACCTCTGGTAAACATATAACCTCTGCCAACATATAACCTCTGGTAAACATATAACCTCTGGTAAACATATAACCTCTGCCAACATATAACCTCTGGTAAACATATAACCTCTGGCAACATATAACCTCTGGTAAACATATAACCTCTGGCAACATATAACCTCTGGTAAACATATAACCTCTGCCAACATATAACCTCTGCCAACATATAACCTCTGCCAACATATAACCTCTGCCAACATATAACCTCTGCAAACATATAACCTCTGCAAACATATAACCTCTGGTAAACATATAACCTCTGGTAAACATATAACCTCTGCCAACATATAACCTCTGGTAAACATATAACCTCTGCCAACATATAACCTCTGCCAACATATAACCTCTGGCAACATATAACCTCTGCCAACATACAACCTCTGCCAACATATAACCTCTGACAACATATAACCTCTGCCAACATATAACCTCTGCCAACATATAACCTCTGACAACATATAACCTCTGCCAACATATAACCTCTGCCAACATACAACCTCTGACAACATATAACCTCTGCCAACATATAACCTCTGCCAACATATAACCTCTGCCAACATATAACCTCTGCCAACATATAACCTCTGCCAACATATAACCTCTAGCAACATATAACCTCTGCCAACATATAACCTCTGCCAACATATAACCTCTGCCAACATATAACCTCTGCCAACATATAACCTCTGGTAAACATATAACCTCTGGTAAACATATAACCTCTGACAACATATAACCTCTGCCAACATATAACCTCTGCCAACATATAACCTCTGGCAACATATAACCTCTGCCAACATATAACCTCTGCCAACATATAACCTCTGCCAACATATAACCTCTAGCAACATATAACCTCTGCCAACATATAACCTCTGCCAACATATAACCTCTGCCAACATATAACCTCTGGTAAACATATAACCTCTGACAACATATAACCTCTGGTAAACATATAACCTCTGGTAAACATATAACCTCTGACAACATATAACCTCTGCCAACATATAACCTCTGCCAACATATAACCTCTGGCAACATATAACCTCTGCCAACATATAACCTCTGCCAACATATAACCTCTGGTAAACATATAACCTCTGCCAACATATAACCTCTGCCAACATATAACCTCTGCCAACATATAACCTCTGGCAACATATAACCTCTGCCAACATATAACCTCTGCCAACATATAACCTCTGACAACATATAACCTCTGACAACATATAACCTCTGCCAACATATAACCTCTGACAACATATAACCTCTGCCAACATATAACCTCTGACAACATATAACCTCTGCCAACATATAACCTCTGACAACATATAACCTCTGACAACATATAACCTCTGCCAACATATAACCTCTGACAACATATAACCTCTGCCAACATATAACCTCTGACAACATATAACCTCTGGCAACATATAACCTCTGACAACATATAACCTCTGACAACATATAACCTCTGACAACATATAACCTCTAGCAACATATAACCTCTGCCAACATATAACCTCTGCCAACATATAACCTCTGGTAAACATATAACCTCTGCCAACATATAACCTCTGCCAACATATAACCTCTGCCAACATATAACCTCTGGCAACATATAACCTCTGCCAACATATAACCTCTGCCAACATATAACCTCTGACAACATATAACCTCTGCCAACATATAACCTCTGACAACATATAACCTCTGCCAACATATAACCT
>NC_068427.1:51656535-51716535 GCF_023373465.1 Oncorhynchus keta
TGTGCGTGTGTCTGTGTGTGTGTGTGTGTGTGTGTGTGTGTGTGTGTGTGTGTGTGTGTGTGTGTGTGTGTGTGTCTGGGCATCATATCTCTCCCCGTCCGTGAACACTGTGAGGGAGGGAATATGTTGTTCATTTAACCATGCCGAAAGATAGATGCTGTAATTACAAGCTACATAGATAAGACGTGTCATGCAGTGTTGAGTGTAAGTAAATGTCCAGGTGGGCATTGAGAAAGGAGGTATGCGACATTTCCTCATCTCTCTTCCAGTCCTTTCCTTTCTACCCATCTCCCCATCCTCCTCTCCTCCTCTCCTTTTCTCGTCTCCTCTCCCATTTCCTCTCCTCCTCCTCCTCCTCCTCCTCCTCCTCCTCCTCCTCCTCCCATCTTCTGCCCCTCTTCTCTTCTCCTCCTTCCCCTCTCCTCTCCTCCCCGCTCCTCTCCTCTTCCTCATCCTCCTCCTGCTCTTCCTCTTCCTCCTCGTCCTCCTCTTCCTCCTCTTCCTCCTACTTCCCCCTTGACCCCCTCTTCTCTCCCCCTCCTTCCCCTCTCCTCTCTTCCTCTTTCCTCTCCTCCTCACTCCTCTCCTCCCTCTTCCTCTCCTCTCCCCTCTCTTTCACTGTCTCTCTCCACAGGCTTCCTCCCCCACTGGCGTGTCTGCATGATACGCTGTGCTGACTCTCTCTCTCCAACCCAAACTAAATGAGGCTGCATAGCTAATTGCTTGTAAAAAACATTTTCTCCAAACGAGCCAGTCAGCTGGGTCTCAGATATCCTATAAGGCAATTATGACACAGTGTCCCAAAGTGTCAGTCTCTACAATTACTTTTATTTTTGGATTGGCATCAAGACCTAAGTAACTGACTGTCTCATCCCATCCTTCTAATGTGTTGATTAAGTATGAGAGCGCGAGAGAGACAGAAATGCATTTGCAGATTTTACGGTGATTAGGTTTGGTTTGAAGATTCACTGGCTCAAATGTAACAAGATCCAAAACGTTTTTGATTGTTCGAGGGATTTGTAGGAAAACCAAAGCTTAACGTTGTAAATGAAGATAGAGAGGGACTGTTTCAGTCACGCTAAAACTAAATTATATTATTATTATATTTTTGAGTCGTTGTTTAAAAGTTGTTATTGACTGACTTTTTCCTGCTAATTAATCAATCAACCACTCAATCATTTAACCAACCAACTAACCAATCAATCAACCAACCAAATAACCAATCAATCAACCAACCACCCAACCACCTAAACAACCAACCAACCAACCACCCACCCACCAACCAACCAACCACACAACTAAGCAACCAACCACCCACCCACCCACCAACCAACCAACCACACAACCACCCAAACAACCAACCAACCACCCACCCACCCACCAACCAACCAACCAACCACACAACTAAGCAACCAACCACCCACCAACCAACCACACAACCACCCAAACAACCAACCAACCACCCACCCACCCACCAACCAACCAACCAACCAACCACAACAACCAACCAAGCAACCAACCACCCACCCACCCACCAACCAACCAACCACCCAACCACCTAAACAACACAACCACCCAAACAACCAACCAACCACCCACCCACCCACCCACCCACCCACCCACCCACCCA
Source organism: Oncorhynchus keta (assembly GCF_023373465.1). Taxonomy (NCBI): domain Eukaryota; kingdom Metazoa; phylum Chordata; class Actinopteri; order Salmoniformes; family Salmonidae; genus Oncorhynchus; species Oncorhynchus keta. Next base: position 51,658,166 of record NC_068427.1, read on the forward strand.
CCACCAACCAACACAACTAACCAACCACCCAACCACCCAAACAACCAACCAACCACCCACCCACCAACCAACCACACAACTAACCAACCACCCCCCCAACCACCCACCAACCAACCACACAACTAACCAACCATCCACCCAACCACCCACTCACTAACCACCCACCCAACCACCCACCCACCTGAACAACCAACCAACCACCCACCCAAACAACCCCAAAACCAACCACCCAACCAACCACCCAGCCAACCAACCAACCACCCAACCATGCACAGCACCTACACTATAATTCATTGAACGAAATACCCAACATCGAATCAAATCTTAAACAGTTTCCAGCAGGTATAAAAGGTGCAGAGCAATATTCAACCTACTGTATAGTAGTCAAATCAATAATACAAGTAATAAAGATGGGAAGGATTTACTCCGGACACCTGACAAGGCCCTCATCCTCATCATTCGCAGGAGGAAAAGAAGGAGGTATCGTGGACGATGGTCCGGGTGCCTTGTAAGGATCCAACGACGAGAGGCTGATCTACCTTTACCATTGGTCCTATTCGCCAATCGATAATAAAATACAGACAAACTACGAAATAAGTTTTACCTCATTTCTATCAGTTAAATGTGCAACCAGAGGGGAACAAAACACCAGACCACCTTTACCCCACACAGGGAGAAGCGTACAAAGCTCTCCGTAGCCCTCCCTTTCATAAATCTGACCATAATTCTATCCTCCTGATTCCTGCTTACTAGCTATAAAATAATGCAGGAAGCACCAGTGACTTGGTCAATAAGTAAGTGGTCAGATGAAGCAGATGCTAAACTACAGGACTGTTTTGCAGCACAGAATGGAACATGTTCCGGGATTCTTCTGATGGCCTTGAGGAGTACACCACATCAGTCACTGGCTTCATCAATAAGTGCATCGATGACGTCGTCCCCACAGTGACCTTACGTACATACCTCAACCAGAAGCCATGGATTGATTACAGGCAACATCCTCACTGAGATAAAGGGTAGAGCTGCCGTTTTCAAGGAGCAGGACACTAACCCGGAAGCTTATAAGAAATCCTGCTATTCCCTCCAACGAACCATCAAACAGGCAAACCGTCAATACAGGACTACAATTTACTCGTACTACACCGTCTCCGATGCTTGTCGGATGTGTCAGGGCTTGCAAACTATTACAGACTACAAGGTGAAGCACAGCCAAGGGCTGCCCAGTGACACAAGCCAACAAGACGAGCCAAATCACTTCTATGCTCGCTTTGAGACAAGTAACACTGAAGCATGCATGAGAGCACCAGCTGTTCCGGGCAACTGTGTGATCATGCTCTCCATAGCCGATGTGAGTAAGACCTTTGAACAGGTCAACATTCACAAGGCTGCAGGGCCAGATGGATTAGCAGAATGTGTACTCCGAGCATGAGGGGTGCGTGCTCAGTCTCCTCCCTGTTCACGGAGGTGAGATACCTGGTTGTGTGGTGCCAGGACAACAACATCTCCCTCAAGATGATCAAGACAAAGAGATAATTGTGAACTACAGGAAAAGGAGGACCGAGCACGCCCCCATTCTCATCGATGTGGCTGTAGTGGAGTAGGTTGAGAGCTTCAAGTGGCTTGGCGTCCGTGTCACCAACAAACTATCATGGTCCAAACACACTAAGACAGTCGTGAAGAGTGCACGACAAAGCCTATTTCCCCTCAGGAGATTGAAAAGATTTGGCATGGGTCCTCAGATCCTCAAAACGTTCTACAACTGCACCATCCAGAGCAGCCGTCTCATCACTGCCTGGTTTGGCAAGTGCTCAGCCTCCGACCGCGAGGCACTACAGAGGGTAGCGCGTATGTCACAGTAAATCACTGGGGCCAAGCTTCCTGCCATCCAAGACCTCTATACCAGGCGGTGTCAGAGGAAGGCCCTAAAAATTGTCAAAGACTCCAGCCACTCTAATCATAGACTGTTCTCTCTGCTACCACACGGCGAGTGGTACCGGAGCGCCAAGTCAAGGTCCAAAAGCCCTCTTAACAGCTTCTTCCTCCGTGCCATAAGACTCCTGAACAGCTAATCAAAGGACTACACAGACTCCTCTTTTACGGTGCTGCTGCTTTTCTCTGTTTATAATCTCTGCATAGTCACATTAATTCTACCTACATAGGCATATTACTCGACTAACCGGTGCCCCCGCACATTGACTCTGTACTGGTACCCCCTGTATATAGCCTCCACATTGACTCTGTACCGGTACCCCCTGTATATAGTCTCCACATTGACTCTGTACCGGTACCCCTTGTATATAGCCTCCACATTAACTCTGTACTGGTACCCCCTTGTATATAGCCTCCACATTGACTCTGTACCGGTACTCCCTGTATATAGCCTCCACATTGACTCAGTACCTGTACTCCCTGTATATAGCCTCCACATTGACTCTCTGTATACCCGGTACTCCCCTGTATATAGCCTCCACCCCTGTATATAGCCTCCACATTGACTCTGTACCGGTACCCCCTGTATATAGCCTCCACATTGACTCTGTACCGTAATACCCTGTATATAGCCTCCACATAGACTCTGTACCGTAATACCCTGTATATAGCCTCCACATTGACTCTGTACCGTAATACCCTGTATATAGCCTCCACATTGACTCTGTACCGTAATACCCTGTATATCTATTTTTTACTGAACACTTATTTTTTAGATATTTTTTTATTAACTTCTTTAAGCATTGTTGGTAAAGGGTTTGTAAGTAGGCATTTCACTGTAAGATCTACAACTGTTGTATTTTGCGAATGTGAGAAATCAAACATGACTTGATTTGATTTAAATGTTCTATGTCAAGTATGACTGCATTTACACAATAAACTGTCTCCAGATGTTTGACAGAACCCATTACAGTCAAGAGAGACGCTCAGCATCTTCAACGGCCATATTTGTCTACAATAGACAATCTTGTTAACTTTTCTGTTATCTCTATAATCAGATACCACTGCTGGGGGGAATTCAATTACCTTGACAGAGACTGTGGTAAATTGAGAAATCAAAGACAATATTTGGGGGAGATATTAAACTGTCAGCGTGATGGCGGTTGGCGCGGTTGGGGACAGATAGTTAACTAAATATCACCCTATTCCATGTTTCCCTATAGGGCTTTGGTTAAAAGTAGTGCACGACATAGGGAATAGTGGGCCATTTGAAACACACACACGCTGTGTGAATAAGCGTCGTTGCCCTAATGAGTCCCAAGGACAACAGGAGTCAGGTGTCAGAAGAGATCAACATCCAAGTTACATGAAGTACGGGTGAATCTGGGACCTCAGCCGTGGAGCCGTGGCTCAGCGTTCTGTTGTTTGGGATCATGTCAGGAGGAATTAGACACAGCAGGGCTCCGCTACATGAGGCGTGAGATTCAGGGCACATCAGGGGCCCATCCAGCAGTGCTCTGCGCCCAGCCATGGTGGACCCATCAAGGGGGATGGTTCTCTGGGGAAGTGGGTCCCGTCTGGAAAAGTTTTGGTGCTGATTCAGCCTCACCACCTGTGTGCTCTCTAGCACAGTGACAGTCCAGCCTGGCCTGGAAGACCACACCACCTGAGCCAATGTAACAGATTTGGTTCAGTGACCACTCTCACGTGATGGGAAACCTTAAATTTGGAATGCCTGGATAAAATATTTTGACCTAAAAAGTTGCATCAATTCCTAGGCTTTGGCTAAGCGAGTTAATGCTTTGTTCTGGAATAGATGAGTCCCGGGTTCGAGACTTGCCAGATCACAGCCAAGCCTTACCAAGCTGAGGCTGCTAGATCCCAGTCTGGACTGGTCTGTGGAAGGTGGAGAGGAGCGTGGAGAGGAGGGCGAAGGATGGAGTGGAAGGTGGAGAGGAGGCTGGAGGATGGAGTGGATGGGGGAAAGGAGGGTGGAGAGGAGGGCGAAGGATGGAGTGGAAGGTGGAGAGGAGGGTGGAGGATGGAGTGGATGGGGGAGAGGAGGGTGGAGGGTGGAGGGGAGGGTGGAGAGGAGGGTGGAGAGGAGGGGGAAAGGAGGGTGGAGGATGGAGTGAAGGGTGGAGAGGAGGGTGGAGAGGAGGGGGGAAAGGAGGGTGGAGGATGGAGTGAAGGGTGGAGAGGAGGGGGGAAAGGAGGGTGGAGGATGGAGTGAAGGGTGGAGAGGAGGGTGGAGGAGGGAGTGGAGGGGGGAGAGGAGGGTGGAGAGGAGGGGGGAAAGGAGGGTGGAGGATGGAGTGGAGGGTGGAGGGGAGGGTGGAGAGGAGGGGGAAAGGAGGGTGGAGGATGGAGTGAAGGGTGGAGAGGAGGGTGGAGAGGAGGGGGGAAAGGAGGGTGGAGGATGGAGTGAAGGGTGGAGAGGAGGGTGGAGGATGGAGGAAGGGTGGAGAGGAGGGTGGAGAGGAGGGGGGAAAGGAGGGTGGAGGATGGAGTGAAGGGTGGAGAGGAGGGTGGAGAGGAGGGGGGAAAGGAGGGTGGAGGATGGAGATGACTTGTTAAAAGCATTGACCAGCTATCCATATCACATCTTTCCTCCATTTTGACTGCATCGATTTCACACTTGTTTTGTATATATTCAGCACTGTTTTGTTTTCAGCAACACAATAATTTGCCACTGCAATGCCCCATCTCACCCATTCATAGAGGAGGTTAATGGTGAACGCTCTGTGAACCGTGTTGAATTCAAAGTCAAACTGGGTGAGCGAAGAGGAAGCTTTTGAACTGAGGGTTGAATCTCATTTTCTGGTCTGACAGAGGATTTGGAATGTGTGAAAGTCTGACCAGCTCTCAACATTGGATTTTGAAAGAGACTTTAGAGTTTTACACCCTGGGACATTTATGACATTTTCTCTCAAGTCAAACGTTACACTGTGTCCTTATGAAGAACATGATTCTGTTGCTGGTAAAAATAAAAAATAAAAAACTTGCATTGAAACTCTGAGCTGATGAATAAAGACGGCAGAGAAAACCATTAAAGATGGAATCCGCAGCGCTGAAACTGCCTCGTTTCCTTTGCGACGTTACACACAACAAAGACGTTACTCCAAACAAAGAGCGCGGCTTTTGGTTTTTGCACACGACACAGAACAGCGCAGTATGTACTACGATATTTTTAACTTCTTGATGCTGGAATTCCTCTGTTAAATACACAAAAGAAAAACAATAGCAAAATGCACCTGGGGTGAGCAGAGAAACTTTTCCTACTAATGCGATGCTGTAAAGATGAAACATAGGTATTGGTCTTCTTCGAAAATGGAAATGTTACACATATTGTATATCATATATTGTATATCACATATTGTATATCACACATATATATATATATATATATATATATATATATTGTATATCACATATATATAACACATATTGTATATCACATATTGTATATCACACACATATATATATATATATATATATAACACATATTGTATATCACATATTGTATATCATATACTCATACATATACTCATACATATACATATACTTATACATCTACTTCTCTGTCTCTGTCTCATTTCTCTACATTTACTCTCTCTCATTTACTTATACATTTACTTGTCTTTCTCTCTCTGTCTCTCTGTGTCTCTGTCTCTGTCTCTGTCTCTGTCTCTCAATTCAATTCAATTCAATTCAATTCAAGGGGCTTTATTGGCATGGGAAACATGTGTTAACATTGCCAAAGCAAGTGAGGTAGACAACATACAAAGTGAATATATAAAGTGAAAAACAACAAAAATTAACAGTAAACATTACACATACAGAAGTTTAAAAACAGTAAAGACATTACAAATGTCATATTATATATATATATATATACAATGTACAAATAGTTAAAGGACACAAGATAAAATGAATAAGCATAAATATGGGTTGTATTTACAATGGTGTTTGTTCTTCACTGGTTGCCCTTTTCTCGTCTCTGTCTCTGTCTCTGTCTCTCTCTCTCTCTCTCTCTCTCTCTCTCTCTCTCTCTCTCTCTCTCTCTCTCTCTCTCTCTCTCTCTCTCTCCTCTCTCGCCTCTCTGCCTCTCTGCCTCTCTGCCTCTCTCTCTCTCTGTTTCTCTCTCTCCCTGTCTCATTTTGTTATTGGTTGCAACAGGACCAGGTTATGTAAAATATTTGAACGTTGACTATTTTTGTTTTTGCTCAGTAAACTGTATGTTCCTCTTGCCTTCACAGCCTGTTTTCTCTAAACACAAGTGCTTCCTCAGTTATTGGTTAAATATGAATATGGCAACAGCTGAGAGAAATACAAAAGGCTACAGATGAATAAAGGGCTCAAACCACTGGAGCATGATAGAAATTTAAAGGTAATTTCCGAGCGGATATATGCAGAGTTTACCGTAAATGCAGTCTCCTCTAACGCGGGAACATTGCCTTTAAATCTCAATCATGCTGTAAACGCTGAACATCTGTGTTATGGATTAAATAGACCCCCTTAGTTTCTTGTTTCTTTGTCATGTATGCAGCCGGAGTGACCAAATATTTGTCTTTCCTGACTTTGATATGAACAATATGGATGTTCTGTGCTATAGATCACAGAGACAGTGAGCTAATGGTACTACAGCAGGTCCCCAGCAAGACCTGGGTTTGTGTCCCCAATAGCACCCTATTCAATACAAACTGCACTACTTTTGACCAGGGCCCATAGAGCTCTGGTCAAAATGAGTGCACCACGTAGGGCATATGAGAGCTGTTTGGGATGCGGATGGAGCCTTGGAACTCACAAGCTGGACCCCTGGCGACATCTAAAAGGCATGAAAACTGACACTATGTTTCTAGAACCCTGGTGTGTTCTTTATGTTCTAAGAATGAACTGTCATAATAAGGTTATGTGTTGATAAGATGCCATTTAATATAGCTCCGTGTTGATAAGGTGCCATTTAATATAGCTCTGTGTTGATAAGATGCCATTTAGTAAAGCTCCATATTGATAAGATGCCATTTAATATAGCTCAGTGTTGATAAGGTGCCATTTAATATAGCTCTGTGTTGATAAGATGCCATTTAGTAAAGCTCCATATTGATAAGGTGCCATTTAATTAAGCTCTGTGTTGATAAGGTGCCATTTAATAGAGTTCTGTGTTGATAAGGTGTCATTTAATAAAGCTCTGTGTTGATAAGATGCCGTTTAATATTTCTCTGTGTTGATAAGATGCCGTTTAATATTACTCTGTGTTGATAAGATGCCATTTAATATAGCTCTGTATTGATACGGTGCTATTTAATTAAGTTCTGTATTGATAAGGTGCTATTTAATAAAGTTCTGTATTGATAAGGTGCTATTTAATAAAGTGCTGTATTGATAAGGTGCTATTTAATTAAGTTCTGTATTGATAAGGTGCTATTTAATTAAGTTCTGTATTGATAAGGTGCTATTTAATAAAGTTCTGTATTGATAAGGTGCTATTTAATTAAGTGTTGTATTGATAAGGTGCTATTTAATTAAGTTATGTATTGATAATGTGCTATTTAATTAAGTTCTGTATTGATAAGGTGCTATTTAATTAAGTTCTGTATTGATAAGGTGCTATTTAATTAAGTTCTGTATTGATAAGGTGCTATTTAATTACGTTCTGTATTGATAAGGTGCTATTTAATTAAGTTCTGTATTGATAAGGTGCTATTTAATTAAGTTCTGTATTGATAAGGTGCTATTTAATTACGTTCTGTATTGATAAGGTGCTATTTAATTAAGTTCTGTATTGATAAGGTGCTATTTAATTAAGTTCTGTATTGATAAGGTGCTATTTAATTAAGTTCTGTATTGATAAGGTGCTATTTAATTAAGTTCTGTATTGATAAGGTGCTATTTAATTAAGTTCTGTATTGGGATAATCTGAATGGCTGTATCCAAACGGAAAAGTGGATACCTAGTCAGTTGTCCAACTGAACAAATTCAACTGAAATTTGTCTTCTGCATTTAACCCAACCCCCCTGAATCAAAGAGGTGCAGGGGGGCTGTCTTAATAGACATCAGGGGCAAAACGACAGATTTTTACCTTGTCAGCTTGGGGATTCGATCCTACAACCTATCGGTTACTTGCCCAAAACTCTAACCACGAGGCTACCTGTCACCCCAATGAAACCAGCTTCGTAACTAAAACTCTTTGGTGCCCCTGTATCAATCTCATCAGCCGGCATACAGTTTCTCCTGGAACACATTAATCCACCATTCACAGGCCTAATCTGTTTTAACAAGAGGTCCTTAGTGACAGACTGGTTTAATCTGTTTTAACAAGAGGTCCTTAGTGACAGACTGGTTTAAACTGTTTCAACAAGAGGTCCTTAGTGACAGACTGGTCTAAACTGTTTTAACAAGAGGTCCTTAGTGACAGACTGGTCTAATCTGTTTAAACAAGAGGTCCTTAGTGACAGACTGGTCTAAACTGTTTCAACAAGAGGTCCTTAGTGACAGACTGGTTTAATCTGTTTTAACAAGAGGTCCTTAGTGACAGACTGGTTTAATCTGTTTTAACAAGAGGTCCTTAGTGACAGACTGGTTTAATCTGTTTCAACAAGAGGTCCTTAGTGACAGACTGGTCTAAACTGTTTCAACAAGAGGTCCTTAGTGACAGACTGGTCTAAACTGTATCAACAAGAGGTCCTTAGTGACAGACTGGTCTAAACTGTTTCAACAAGAGGTCCTTAGTGACAGACTGGTTTAATCTGTTTCAACAAGAGGACCTTAGTGACAGACTGGTCTAAACTGTTTCAACAAGAGGTCCTTAGTGACAGACTGGTCTAATCTGTATCAACAAGAGGTCCTTAGTGACAGACTGGTCTAAACTGTTTCAACAAGAGGTCCTTAATGACAGACTGGTCTAAACTGTTTCAACAAGAGGTCCTTAGTGACAGACTGGTCTAAACTGTTTCAACAAGAGGTCCTTAGTGACAGACTGGTCTAAACTGTTTCAACAAGAGGTCCTTAGTGACAGACTGGTCTAATCTGTTTCAACAAGAGGTCCTTAGTGACAGACTGGTTTAATCTGTTTTAACAAGAGGTCCTTAGTGACAGACTGGTCTAAACTGTTTCAACAAGAGGTCCTTAGTGACAGACTGGTCTAAACTGTTTCAACAAGAGGTCCTTAGTGACAGACTGGTCTAATCTGTTTTAACAAGAGGTCCTTAGTGACAGACTGGTCTAAACTGTTTCAACAAGAGGTCCTTAGTGACAGACTGGTCTAAACTGTTTCAACAAGAGGTCCTTAGTGACAGACTGGTCTAAACTGTTTCAACAAGAGGTCCTTAGTGACAGACTGGTCTAAACTGTTTCAACAAGAGGTCCTTAGTGACAGACTGGTTTAATCTGTTTCAACAAGAGGTCCTTAGTGACAGACTGGTCTAAACTGTTTCAACAAGAGGTCCTTAGTGACAGACTGGTCTAAACTGTTTCAACAAGAGGTCCTTAGTGACAGACTGGTTTAATCTGTTTCAACAAGAGGTCCTTAGTGACAGACTGGTTTAATCTGTTTCAACAAGAGGTCCTTAGTGACAGACTGGTCTAAACTGTTTCAACAAGAGGTCCTTAGTGACAGACTGGTTTAATCTGTTTCAACAAGAGGTCCTTAGTGACAGACTGGTCTAAACTGTTTCAACAAGAGGTCCTTAATGACAGACTGGTCTAATCTGTTTCAACAAGAGGTCCTTAGTGACAGACTGGTTTAATCTGTTTCAACAAGAGGTCCTTAGTGACAGACTGGTCTAAACTGTTTCAACAAGAGGTCCTTAGTGACAGACTGGTTTAATCTGTTTCAACAAGAGGTCTTTAGTGACAGACTGGTCTAAACTGTTTCAACAAGAGGTCCTTAGTGACAGACTGGTTTAATCTGTTTCAACAAGAGGTCCTTAGTGACAGACTGGTTTAATCTGTTTCAACAAGAGGTCCTTAGTGACAGACTGGTCTAAACTGTTTCAACAAGAGGTCCTTAGTGACAGACTGGTCTAAACTGTTTCAACAAGAGGTCCTTAGTGACAGACTGGTCTAATCTGTTTCTGGTAACACCTGGTAACTTGGTTAGCGTGCACTGTGCCCGGCCCGCCACAGGAGTTGCTAGTGCGCGATGAGACAAGGAAATCCCTGCCGGCCAAACCCTCCCTAACCTATTGTTTGTACAGATGAACCGTGTACCTTCAGGCATTTGGACATTTCTCCCAAGGATGAACCAGACTTGTGGAGGTCTACAATTTTTTTTCTGAGGTCTTGGCTGATATCTTTTGTTTTTCCCACAATGTCAAGCAAAGAGGCATTGAGTTTGAAGGCAGGCCTTGAAATACATTCACAGGTACACCTCCAATGAACTCAAATTATGTCAATTAGCCTTATCAGAAGCTTCTAAAGCTGTGACATCATTTTCTGGAAATGTCCAAGCTGTTTAAAGTGCACAGTCAACTTAGTGTATGTAAACTTCTGACCCACTGGAATTGCGAAACTGTGAATTATAAGTGAAATAATCTGTCTGGAAACAGTCATGCGCAAAGTAGATGTCCTAACAGACTTGCCAAAACTATAGTTTGTTATTAACAAGACATTTGTTGAGTGGTTGAAAAAACGAGTTTTAATGACTCCAGCCTAAGTGTATGTAAACTTCCAACTTTAACTGTATTTAGGTGATAGGATGTCATTTAGGACCAGTACAATATTATTGACTAAATCACCAGGTTCATTGTAGACTAAATCACCAGGTTTATTGTAGACTAAATCACCAGGTTCATTGTAGACTAAATCACCAGGTTAATTGTAGACTAAATCAACAGGTTCATTGTAGACTAAATCAACAAGTTCATTGTAGACTAAATCAACAGGTTCATTGTAGACTAAATCAACAGGTTTATTGTAGACTAAATCACCAGGTTCATTGTAGACTAAATCAACAGGTTCATTGTAGACTAAATCAACAGGTTTATTGTAGACTAAATCACCAGGTTCATTGTAGACTAAATCACCAGGTTCATTGTAGGCTAAATCACCAGGTTCATTGTAGACTAAATCAACAGGTTCATTGTAGACTAAATCACCAGGTTTATTGTAGACTAAATCAACAGGTTTATTGTAGACTAAATCAACAGGTTTATTGTAGACTAAATCACCAGGTTCATTGTAGACTAAATCACCAGGTTCATTGTAGACTAAATCACCAGGTTCATTGTAGACTAAATCACCAGGTTTATTGTAGACTAAATCACCAGGTTCATTGTAGACTAAATTACCAGGTTCATTGTAGACTAAATCACCAGGTTAATTGTAGACTAAATCAACAGGTTCAATGTAGACTATATCAACAGGTTAATTGATTTATAGCTTATACAGAAGCTTTGCTCTGTGGGTTTTATTTTAAACACAGCTGTACCCTTTCAGATCGTCCCACTCACAACACTGTACTGTAATGATTCTCTGTCTCTAACACTGCTCCTCTCCTCTCCTCTCCTCTCCTCTCCTCTCCTCTCCTCTCCTCTCCTCTCCTCTCCTAGAGGAACGCACACAGACACCAGATTGACAAATAGTCAAACAGACACGTGTACACAAATACTGTAAAACACCTTCTCACACAAAAATACATTTGCTTTAGCTAATACATACGTTAATACATACGTTAATACACACGTTACAAATAGCCCCCTCCTTACAATGAGAATCAGTCACACTGAAATATGAAATGCATGAGGACTAAAACTAAAAATACACAAATGGCTTTTGTAACTAACCCAGCGTGCTCCGATGCAAGTCAACTGGGACTAGAGCTTTGCTCCAAAAAAAAAAAAGGATAGCAATCAAAGAAAGGGAGAGAGAAAAAACAATCTCTCTCTCTCTCTCTGTCTTGCGATTAAAGTTGTTGCTTTGACAGAGACAGAATGCCATTGTGTCTGAGAGGGAGCTTAGAGCAGACCACGGTAGTCTGTAGAACATAGCCAGACTCCGCCTGACAGCCACTGAACGAGGGTGTTCTCCTGAAGCACTTCGGACCACAACTCTCTCTTAATGCAGTTATTTACAAAGGTGTTTGTTCTCCGGTTGCCCTTTTCTTGTGGCAACGGGTCACAAATCTTGCTGCTGTGATGGAACACTGTGGTATTTCACCCAATAGATACTGTATGGGAGTTTATCGAAATTGGATTTGTTTTCAAATTCTTTGTGGGTCTGTGCGATCTGAGGGAAATGTGTGTTTCTAATATGGTCATACATTTGACAGGAATATAGGAAGTGCAGCTCAGTTTCCACCTCATTTTGTGGTCAGTGTGCACATATCTTCTCTTGAGAGCGAGGTCTGCCTACGGCGGCCTTTCTCAATAGCAAGGCTATGCTCACTGACTCTGTACAATAGTCAAAGCTTTCCTTCGTGTTGGGTCAGTCACAGTGTTCAGGTATTCTGCCGCTGTGTACTCTCCGTTTAGGGCCAAATAGCATTTTAGTTTGATCCGTTTTTTTTTTTTGTTAATTTTTTCCAATGTGTCAATTAATTATCTTTTTGTTTTCTCATGATTCGATTGGGTCTAATTGTGCTGCTGTCCTGGGGCTCTGTGGGGTGTGTTTGTGTTTGTGAACAGAGCCCCAGGACCAGCTTGCTTCGGGGACTCTTCTCCAGGGTTCATCTCTCTGTAGGTGTTGGCTTTGTTATGATTGATTGGGTTGGGTCTAATTGTGTTGCCGGCCTGTCTCTTTAGGTGATTTCTTTGTTATTCAAGGTTTGGGAATCGCTTCCTTTTAGGTGTTTTACACAGAGGATATATTTGCAGAATTCTGCGTGCAGAGTCTCAATTTGATGTTTGTCCCATTTTGTGAATTACTGGTTGGTGCCTGCATCCCAGACCTCACAACCATAAAGCGCAATATGTTCGCAGAATTTACAATCAGGATACAGACTACAGTGTCGAATCTGCTGAATTGGAGAATCGCTTCTTGAATCAGGGCTACAGCGTTCAGGACCTGAAAGATGCAGGTATAAAGGGCTGGATTACTTGACAGAGAGAACTTGTTGCGAAGGGCCTCGTGATACATCAGAGAGAGTGTGACACAGCTTCCAAAATGGAGCATTTACGTCAAGCATTTCATTAACTGTAAAACCACTCATGTCATCTATAGATTGGAATGTCCACAGTGCAAGGTGTGTTCTACATTGGACGGACAAAGAGACGCCTTCAAGCCCGCTTAGCAGAACACAGGTACGCCACAGGGGTAGGCAATGAAGACTACCCCATGGCAAGGCACTACAAGTCCCTACACCATGGCAACCCTGCCTCCCTACAAGCTATGGGTATTGATCATGTTCCAGCCTCTATTAGAAAAGGGGACCGTCTTAACCAGTTAAACCAAAGGGAACGTTTATGGATTTACAAACTACAGGCCACTAAATACCCTGGTTTAAATGGAGATATGGATTTACAAACTACAGGCCACTAAATACCCTGGTTTAAATGGAGATATGGATTTACAAACTACAGGCCACTAAATACCCTGGTTTAAATGGAGATATGGATTTACAAACTACAGGCCACTAAATACCCTGGTTTAAATGGAGATATGGATTTACAAACTACAGGCCACTAAATACCCTGGTTTAAATGGAGATATGGATTTACAAACTACAGGCCACTAAATACCCTGGTTTAAATGGAGATATGGATTTACAAACTACAGGCAACTAAATACCCTGGTTTAAATGAAGATATGGATTTACAAACTACAGGCCACTAAATACCCTGGTTTAAATGGAGATATGGATTTACAAACTACAGGCCACTAAATACCCTGGTTTAAGATATGGATTTACAAACTACAGGCCACTAAATACCCTGGTTTAAATTAAGATATTGATTTACAAACTACAGGCCACTAAATACTCTGGTTTAAGATATGGATTTCTCACCCTTCCTGTAGGGTCGTGATGGGTCCATTTGCTGTCATCTAGTGGACATTTTTCTCAATTGCCCTCAGCTACGGTTAGACTGTTGTTGTTCATGTTTTGCTGTGTTCTAGTGTACTATGGAGTACATTGCTTTCTTATTCTTGACACTTCTCCCAGTCATATTTAAGGTTAGAACTACCTTTCTAAGTGTTCTCATACTTCTAACTTGGAGTTGTATTTTTAGGATAACAAAGCAGCATTTCACAGTATTTCACTTTTTAATGTGTATAGTATTTCTTACCAGGTGTGTCCAATCAATTGTGTAACCACTCCCTCTTCCAATTAGGGCTGATACTTTAGCGAGGATATTTAGGGGAAAAAAGTTTCCCATATTTTCAAGACCTGAGCTACTTAATTTATTTATGAAATGTACTAGTTTATTTAGGCAATTTAATATATTTATTTATGCTTGGCCTATTTCGAAGGCTATTTTGCAGCATAAAGCTATATTTGTCAGCATAAAGCTGAGTGACTCACTCATTCATGGCTTTTGATCTAAATAAATAAGTACCAACATCCTTTTGGATAGTTTCTAGTTAAAGTTTTGACCAGGTTCATCTGATCATGTTGTGTGTGTGTTACATTATTTGTAACATTGTGGGGTACAATGAAGAATGTAAATTAAATAAATCCTATTTCTAATCAATAAATCAGATTTTTTTGTACGATTATTTTTGATATTTTTAAGATGATACAAAACATACACATACAAACAACAACTACATCACACCTGCCCAGACACACCTGTCCAGACACACCTGTCCAGACACACCTGTCCAGACACACCTGTCCAGACACACCTGTCCAGACACACCTGCCCAGACACACCTGTCCAGACACACCTGCCCAGACACACCTGCCCAGACACACCTGTCCAGACACACCTGTCCAGACACACCTGCCCAGACACACCTGCCCAGACACACCTGTCCAGACACACCTGTCCAGACACACCTGCCCAGACACACCTGCCCAGACACACCTGTCCAGACACACCTGCCCAGACACACCTGTCCAGACACACCTGCCCAGACACACCTGTCCAGACACACCTGTCCAGACACACCTGCCCAGACACACCTGCCCAGACACACCTGCCCAGACACACCTGTCCAGACTCACCTGTCCAGACACACCTGCCCAGACCCACCTGTCCAGACACACCTGCCCAGACACACCTGCCCAGACACACCTGCCCAGACACACCTGTCCAGACACACCTGCCCAGACCCACCTGCCCAGACACACCTGCCCAGACACACCTGTCCAGACACACCTGTCCAGACACACCTGCCCAGACACACCTGTCCAGACACACCTGCCCAGACACACCTGCCCAGACACACCTGTCCAGACACACCTGTCCAGACACACCTGTCCAGACCCACCTGCCCAGACACACCTGCCCAGACACACCTGTCCAGACACACCTGCCCAGACCCACCTGCCCAGACACACCTGCCCAGACACACCTGTCCAGACACACCTGTCCAGACACACCTGCCCAGACACACCTGTCCAGACACACCTGCCCAGACACACCTGCCCAGACACACCTGTCCAGACACACCTGTCCAGACACACCTGTCCAGACCCACCTGCCCAGACACACCTGCCCAGACACACCTGCCCAGACACACCTGTCCAGACACACCTGTCCAGACACACCTGCCCAGACCCACCTGTCCAGACACACCTGCCCAGACACACCTGCCCAGACACACCTGCCCAGACACACCTGTCCAGACACACCTGCCCAGACCCACCTGCCCAGACACACCTGCCCAGACACACCTGTCCAGACACACCTGTCCAGACACACCTGCCCAGACACACCTGTCCAGACACACCTGCCCAGACACACCTGCCCAGACACACCTGTCCAGACACACCTGCCCAGACACACCTGTCCAGACACACCTGTCCAGACACACCTGTCCAGACCCACCTGCCCAGACACACCTGCCCAGACACACCTGTCCAGACACACCTGTCCAGACACACCTGCCCAGACACACCTGTCCAGACACACCTGTCCAGACACACCTGCCCAGACACACCTGCCCAGACACACCTGTCCAGACACACCTGCCCAGACACACCTGTCCAGACACACCTGTCCAGACACACCTGTCCAGACACACCTGCCCAGACACACCTGCCCAGACCCACCTGCCCAGACCCACCTGGCCAGACACACCTGTCGAGACACACCTGCCCAGACACACCTGCCCAGACACACCTGCCCAGACACACCTGCCCAGACACACCTGTCCAGACACACCTGTCCAGACACACCTGCCCAGACACACCTGTCCAGACACACCTGCCCAGACACACCTGTCCAGACACACCTGCCCAGACACACCTGCCCAGACACACCTGTCCAGACACACCTGCCCAGACACACCTGCCCAGACACACCTGTCCAGACACACCTGCCCAGACACACCTGTCCAGACACACCTGCCCAGACACACCTGCCCAGACACACCTGCCCAGACACACCTGCTCACACCCCCCGTCCCCAGATCCACCTTCCCAGATCCACCTGCTCAGACACACCTGCCCAGACACACCTGCCCAGACACACCTGCCCAGACACCCCTGCCCAGACACACCTGCCCAGACCCACCTGCCCAGACACACCTGCTCACACCCCGTCCCCAGACCCACCTTCCCAGATCCACCTTCCCAGACCCACCTGCCCAGACACACCTGCCCAGACACACCTGTCCAGACACACCTGCCCAGACCCACCTGCCCACACCCCCGTCCCCAGACCCACCTGCCCAGACCCACCTGCTCACACCCCCGTCCCCAGACCCACCTTCCCAGACCCACCTGCCCAGAACCACCTGCTCACACCCCCGTCCTCAGACCCACCTGCCCAGACCCAACTGCTCACACCCCTGTCCCCATACCCACATGCCCAGACCCACCTTCCCAGACCCACCTGCTCACACCCCTGTCCCCATACCCACCTGCCCAGACCCACCTTCCCAGACCCACCTGCTCACACCCCTGTCCCCATACCCACCTGCCCAGACCCACCTTCCCAGACCCACCTGCTCACACCCCTGTCCCCATACCCACCTGCCCAGACCCACCTTCCCAGACCCACCTGCTCACACCCCTGTCCCCATACCCACCTGCCCAGACCCACCTTCCCAGACCCACCTGCTCACACCCCCGTCCCCATACCCACCTGCTCACACCCCCGTCCCCAGACCCACCTGCTCACACCCCCGTCCCCAGCGCCCCCATCACTCCCACATGGCCTCAAACTGCACCATTTTATTTCTCTCCGTCGCCCCACACACTTTCAACATTTAAAAAATAACATTGGTTGTTTTTCAGTTTTTAAAGATGATTGAAGAGAAAGGATTGAAGAGAAAAGTATCGTTCAACCCATAATGCATTTCATCCTTACAGTATATATGCAGTATATATGCCATGTCTTGAAACCTTCCCAAGTTCTCTCACGTCACCCCGCTCCTCCGCTCTCTCCACTGGCTTCCAGTTGAAGCTCGCATCCGCTACAAGACCATGGTGCTTGCCTACGGAGCTGTGAGGGGAACGGCACCTCAGTACCTCCAGGCTCTGATCAGGCCCTACACCCAAACAAGGGCACTGCGTTCATCCACCTCTGGCCTGCTCGCCTCCCTACCACTGAGGAAGTACAGTTCCCGCTCAGCCCAGTCAAGACTGTTCGCTGCTCTGGCCCCAAAATGGTGGAACAAACTCCCTCACGACGCCAGGACAGCGGAGTCAATCACCACCTTCCGGAGACACCTGAAACCCCACCTCTTCAAGGAATACCTAGGATAGGGTAAGTAAGGGTAAGTAATCCTTCTCACCCCCCCAAAAGATTTAGATGCACTATTGTAAAGTGGCTGTTCCACTGGATGTCATAAGGTGAATGCACCAATTTGTAAGTCGCTCTGGATAAGAGCGTCTGCCAAATGACTTAAATGTAAATGTAAATGTTGAAAGACTGTATGCAGACATATGGTTTAAAAGTGCATGCCCATTATAATACATCTGACAGACACATTTCTAGCACCTCCTATAACTTTGGTGTTTTCTATCATTCCCAGAAGGTGAGGATTATTATAACCTCATGAAAAATGTATTTACTGCAAGCCTAAGACCTACGGGTTTAACCTTATGAATGAATGATTACATTGAAGATTGAAGCCACCTCTTAATGAGTCCCGAGAGCCGATCTCAACAAGATAACATGAATTGACTGATTGTTTTTCTAACTACAAACGGTATGCTATTGTTTATCTTTTTCCTGCATCAATTTGTTTGTCTGCAAGTATAACATCTTCGTTTACATAAGGCAAAAGTATCCTATTTTTCAGAAAATTGTCAGTCCAAGTTCTCTCTCAATTCCGGGACCAGTCGCCACATGATGTGTGTTTTTGCCCTGTGTAGGACTCTAGTGCGATAGGAGAGAGACTGAAACATTCACATCTCACATTTACATTTACATTTAAGTCATTTAGCAGACGCTCTTATCCAGAGCGACTTACAAATTGGTGCATTCACCTTATGACATCCAGTGGAACAGCCACTTTACAATAGTGCATCTAAATCTTTTAGGGGGGGGGGGGGTGAGAAGGATTACTTTATCCTATCCTAGGTATTCCTTAAAGAGGTGGGGTTTCAGGTGTCTCCGGAAGGTGGTGATTGACTCCGCTGTCCTGGCGTCGTGAATGAGTTTGTTCCACCATTGGGGGGCCAGAGCAGCGAACAGTTTTGACTGGGCTGAGCGGGAACTGTACTTCCTCAGTGGTAGGGAGGCGAGCAGGCCAGAGGTGAGACTACAAAAGGGTAGTCTAATAGCTTGGCTAGGTGTAAAAGAATCCCCCAATTTGTGCCACAGTTTAGACTACTGATAGATGCTGCGGTCAGTCACAGTTTAGACTACTGATAGATGCTGTGGTCAGTCACAGTTTAGTCTACTGATAGATGCTGTGGTCAGTCACAGTTTAGACTACTGATAGATGCTGCGGTCAGTCACAGTTTAGACTACTGATAGATGCTGTGGTCAGTCACAGTTTAGACTACTGATAGATGCTGCGGTCAGTCACAGTTTAGACTACTGATAGATGCTCAGTCACAGTTTAGACTACTGAGTCACAGTTTCACAGTTTACTACTGATAGATGCTGTGGTCAGTCACAGTTTAGACTACTGATAGATGCTGTGGTCAGTCACAGTTTAGACTACTGATAGATGCTGCGGTCAGTCACAGTTTAGACTACTGATAGATGCTGCGGTCAGTCACAGTTTAGACTACTGATAGATGCTGCGGTCAGTCACAGTTTAGTCTACTGATAGATGCTGTGGTCAGTCACAGTTTAGACTACTGATAGATGCTGCGGTCAGTCACAGTTTAGACTACTGATAGATGCTGCGGTCAGTCACAGTTTAGACTACTGATAGATGCTGCGGTCAGTCACAGTTTAGACTACTGATAGATGCTGCGGTCAGTCACAGTTTAGACTACTGATAGATGCTGCGGTCAGTCACAGTTTAGACTACTGATAGATGCTGCGGTCAGTCACAGTTTAGACTACTGATAGATGCTGTGGTCAGTCACAGTTTAGTCTACTGATAGATGCTGTGGTCAGTCACAGTTTAGACTACTGATAGATGCTGCGGTCAGTCACAGTTTAGACTACTGATAGATGCTGCGGTCAGTCACAGTTTAGACTACTGATAGATGCTGTCACAGTTTAGACTACTGATAGATGCTGTGGTCAGTCACAGTTTAGACTACTGATAGATGCTGTGGTCAGTCACAGTTTAGACTACTGATAGATGCTGCGGTCAGGTTTAGACTACTGTCACAGTTTAGACTACTGATAGATGCTGTGGTCAGTCACAGTTTAGACTTTTAGACTACTGATAGATGCTGCGGTCAGTCACAGTTTAGACTACTGATAGATGCTGCGGTCAGTCACAGTTTAGACTACTGATAGATGCTGCGGTCAGTCACAGTTTAGACTACTGATAGATGCTGTGGTCAGTCACAGTTTAGACTACTGATAGATGCTGTGGTCAGTCACAGTTTAGACTACTGATAGATGCTGCGGTCAGTCACAGTTTAGTCTACTGATAGATGCTGCGGTCAGTCACAGTTTAGACTACTGATAGATGCTGTGGTCAGTTACAGTTTAGACTACTGATAGATGCTGAGGTCAGTCACAGTTTAGACTACTGATAGATGCTGCGGTCAGTCACAGTTTAGACTACTGATAGATGCTGCGGTCAGTCACAGTTTAGACTACTGATAGATGCTGCGGTCAGTCACAGTTTAGACTACTGATAGATGCTGCGGTCAGTCACAGTTTAGACTACTGATAGATGCTGCGGTCAGTCACAGTTGAGTTCTATTTTAACGTGTAGCCTAATGGCCAAAAAAGGCCAACCTTGCAATGTATTGAATGCTTAAGTATATTTCTATCTCCATAATGAAAAATGTGTGCTCAGTGTGCTCTCTAGGGAAATGGCATCTAGATTGAATTTGTATTCGTGGTCCTGGAAACTGGACCTTTTTTGGGACACCATTATTTTTCTCTTACTGAGAATGATTCCCAGGGCCCAGATCTGCTAGAATCAGTGCAGAATATCTATGTGCTGCTGTAGGCCCTCCTTTGTTGGGGACAGAAGCACCACGCAAATTCTCTCTCTCTCTCAAATTCACAGGCCTTGGCCATACAGAACACTACAGGCAGAACACTACAGACAGAACACTACAGACAGAACACTACAGGTAGAACACTACAGGTAGAACACTACAGGCAGAACACTACAGACAGAACCCTACAGACAGAACACTACAGACAAAACACTACAGACAGAACACTACAGGTAGAACACTACAGGCAGAACACTACAGACAGAACACTACAGACAGAACACTACAGACAGAACCCTACAGACAGAACCCTACAGACAGAACACTACAGACAGAACACTACAGACAGAACACTACAGACAGAACACTACAACACTACAGACAGAACACTACAGGTAGAACACTACAGGCAGAACACTACAGACAGAACCCTACAGACAGAACCCTACAGACAGAACACTACAGACAAAACACTACAGACAGAACCCTACAGACAGAACACTACAGACAGAACACTACAGACAGAACACTACAGACAGAACACTACAGGCAGAACACTACAGGCAGAACACTACAGACAGAACCCTACAGAACACTACAGACAGAACACTACAGACAGAACACTACAGACAGAACCCTACAGACAGAACACTACAGACAGAACACTACAGACAGAACCCTACAGACAGAACACTACAGACAGAACACTACAGACAGAACAGACAGAACACTACAGACAGAACACTACAGACAGACTACAGAACACTACACAGGCAGAACAGACAGAACACTACAGACAGAACACTACAGACAGAACACTACAGACAGAACACTAGACAGAACACTACAGACAGAACACTACAGACAGACAGACAGAACACTACAGACAGAACACTACAGACAGAACACTACAGACACTACAGAGAACACTACAGACAGAACAGAACACTACAGACAGAACACTACAGACAGAACACTACAGACAGAACCCTACAGACAGAACACTACAGACAGAACACTACAGACAGAACACTACAGACAGAACACTACAGACAGAACACTACAGACAGAACACTACAGACAGAACACTACAGACAGAACACTACAGACAGAACACTACAGACAGAACACTACAGACAGAACACTACAGACAGAACACTACAGGCAGAACACTACAGACAGAACACTACAGGTAGAACACTACAGACAGAACACTACAGACAGAACACTACAGACAGAACACTACAGACAGAACACTACAGACAGAACACTACAGACAGAACACTACAGACAGAACACTACAGACAGAACACTACAGACAGAACACTACAGACAGAACACTACAGACAGAACACTACAGACAGAACACTACAGACAGAACACTACAGGTAGAACACTACAGGCAGAACACTACAGACAGAACCCTACAGACAGAACACTACAGACAGAACACTACAGGTAGAACACTACAGACAGAACACTACAGACAGAACACCACAGACAGAACCCTACAGACAGAACACTACAGACAGAACACTACAGGTAGAACACTACAGGCAGAACACTACAGACAGAACCCTACAGACAGAACACTACAGACAGAAGACTACAGACAGAACCCTACAGACAGAACACTACAGACAGAACACTACAGACAGAACACTACAGACAGAACACTACAGACAGAACACTACAGACAGAACACTACAGACAGAACACTACAGACAGAACACTACAGACAGAACACTACAGACACAGCTTGGTTGTATGACATCAGTGTGATGTACAAGAAGGAAAACAAGATCTGTCTCCTGTCTGTTTCAATTGCTCTGTTAAAGTTGCATCATGGATTTAATTTGACTGCTGAAAACTAAACTCCAACACTCGCCGAGACATGCCCTTAATCAGCACGACACGAGAAATGTTCAACATTAACTGTGCTCGCCATCACATGGAAGGGGGGGGGTGCCCCTGTGTGCACCCCAAAGAGCACCCTATTGGCCCATTGGGCTCTGGTCAAAAGTAGTGCACTTTATAGGAAATGGGGTACCATTTGAGATGGACTCAGAGGCAAGGGGGTGTCCCTTGACTGCTGTAAACGTCAGGGCCTTGGTCCCTTGGCTAGGTTCAGTTGGGTGGGTGGCTTGGTTTTCATGTGCAATGGTTCAGGAATAGGACTCCGTGGACCGTGGTTTATATATGTGTCTCTCTGTTTACAGCTGTCTCTATACAAGTCTGTACTGTTTCACTGTATAACCCATCAGCTCTCTGAATTACGGTTTCTGCGACTCTGCTGTTTTACTGTATAATCAGCCAAGTCTCCAGAGCTGTAACCCATCTGCTCTCTGTATACGGATCTCTCTGTGTCTGTTAGGGCACACAACAGTCCCTCCTCACCATTAAAAC
Organism: Oncorhynchus keta; assembly: GCF_023373465.1. Classification (NCBI taxonomy): domain Eukaryota; kingdom Metazoa; phylum Chordata; class Actinopteri; order Salmoniformes; family Salmonidae; genus Oncorhynchus; species Oncorhynchus keta. Next base: position 51,681,138 of record NC_068427.1, read on the forward strand.
CATCTGAAAGGAGTCATTACTCATCAGTAGAGAAACAACAACCCCATGGTTCAACAAGGCCTGAGAGATTAAGAGAGGTGTCCTCACCAACAGGGGAAACAGGAGTTTGTCCTATAGCCGTATGGATGGACGTATAGCTCTGACGTGTAACCCGTTGTCTCTCTGTAACATGGGCAGCGGCACCAGCACAATCACAAAAAAAGTCAGTCCACTCCACCTCACCCCAGGAATAAGCATTAGAACCAAAGGGCAGCCAAGGTGAGTCTTAATGGAAAGGCAACTCTCAGAGACAATGAGACAATCTGCTACCAGTTGCGGCTAAATTAATTCCCATCACAACGGGGGGGGGGGAGAATCAATACTCTTTGTAACCTATTTCCTCCTACACAGTCATCTGTTTCTCCAACCGAAAGCTGTCACTTCCTGTTGAAAATACCCTCCTCGGATAGGTCGCAAATAGCACCCTATTTCATTTACATTGGTCAAACATAGTGCACAATGTAGGGAACAGGGTGCCATTTAGGCTGTACCCCGACGTACAAAACACACTCCTGCTCTTAAAATCCACGGATGCTCCTTCCAACACTAGATGCTAGCTGGCACTGTGTTGTGAGTTGTATGTAATCAGTGAATGATAGCTTTTCACTCCATCCAGGCTGAAAGGAGGCAGAGAGATAGATTTTTGTCCTCAAACAATACTATCAACCAGAGGAGGATTGCTTTTTCCCCCTCTCACGTACGGGGAAGAATATAATGCACATTATTTAGATACGAGACAAGCAATGCTGGATGAAAAGCCTGAAAGGGGCTGATAGGTTGCAGACCTCTTTGCCAGGTCTTGTAAAATCACCGAAAGCCATTTCTTCTACACATTGGGTCATGGGCCTGACATTGTGAGAGGGAGAGCAGACGGCTGATATTTACGACTGCAATCTCACTTCTCTCTATCTATTTCTTGTGAGAGAGTTTGTCAGACTGAGAGCTAGAATCCTGCAGGACCATAATATAGATGGGTAGTCCCCCCCCCCAGTGACTGTACACACATACCCAAACCAGAAGCCATGGATTACAGGCAACATTCGCACTGAGCTGCCGCTTTCAAAGAGAGGGACTCTAACCTGGAAGCTCATAAGGAATCCGGCTATGCCCTCAGATGAACCATCAAACAGGCAAATCGTCAATACAGGACTAAGATTGAATCGTACTACACCGGCTCTGACGCTCGTCGGATGCTGCCCAGTGACACAAACCTACCAGACGAACTAAATAACTTCTATGGTCGCTTCGAGGCAAGTAACACTGAAACATGCATGAGAGCATCAGCTGTTCCGGATGACAGTGTGATCACGCTCTCCGCAGCCGATATAAGTAAGACCTTTGAACATGTCAACATTCACAAGGCTGCTGGTCCTGACGGATTACCAGGATGTGTACTCCGAGCACACGCTGACCAACTGGCAGGTGTCTTCCCTGACATTTTCAACCTCTCCCTGTCTGAGTCTCTAATACCAACATGTTTCAAGCAGACCACCATAGTCCCTGTGCCCAAGAACACTAAGGTAACCTGCCTAAATTACTACCGACCTCTTGCACTCACGTCCGTAGACATGAAATGCTTTGAAAGGCTGGTCATGGTTCACATCAACACCATTATCCCAGAAAACCTAAACCCACTCCAATTTGGTGTCCACAACACCAACAAACTAACATGGTCCAAGCACACCAAGACAGTCATGAAGAGGGCACGACAAAACCTATTCCCCATCAGGAGACTGAAAAGATTAGGCATGGGTCCTCAGATCCCCAAATGATTTTACAGCTGCACCATCGAGAGCATCCTGATGGGTTGCATCACTGCCTGGTATGGCAACTGTGCGGCCTCCGACCGCAAGGCTCTACAGAGCGTAGTGCTTATGGCCCAATACATTACTGGGGCCAAGCCTCCTGCCATCCAGGACCTCCATACCAGGTGGTGTCAGAGGAAGGCCATAAAAATTGTCAAAAACTCCAGCCACCCTAGTCATAGATTGTTCTCTCTGTACTTCACGGAAAGCGGTACTGGAGCGCCAAGTCTCGGTCCAAGAGGTTTCTAAACAGCTTCTACCTCCAAGAAATAAGCCTCCGGAACAGCGAATCAAAGGGCTACCCAGACAATTTGCATACCGCCACCCCCCTTATACGCTGCTGCTACTCTCTCTGTAACGGTACCCCCTGTATATAGCCACACTATTGTTATTTACTGCTGCTCTTTAATTATTTGTTATTCATATCTCTTTTTAGGTATTTTTCTTGAAACTGCATTGTTGGTTATGGGCTCGTAAGTAAGCATTTCACTGTGAACTTTGTGTTGCTTTGTCGAGGCACATGCTCTACTCATTTAAAAATATATATATCTTATAGCATAGCAAAAGCTCAGGTTGCCCAGCCCGGCGGAGATACAATCTTCGGCAAAATCATTCGCAAGGAGATTCCTGCAAAAATACCTGTACCTTTTGTACACTTGTTGTACGTGACAAATAACATTTGATGTTTACCTATAATAGTAGGGATATGTTTATTTCCTCTTCCAGGACAATAATGGCTAGCCTGCTGTAAAACAATTGGTTACCCATTCTGTTCACTGGGATGATAGTGATATTGTGTCTGATCTCATAATGTAAAGTATGTGTAGAGGTGTAATCTAGAGCCAAACTGTTGATTGTTAATCTGAGTGTATCCTGCTATTGACACACGTGTTGAATAATGCAACAGAACATAACAACAGTAATCAATGAGGCAGTCTAGACAGCACAGCTGAGCGCAGGTAGAGAAGACAGAGCAAGTGTCTGGTGGTTGTAGCTATGCTCCGCCCACTTATGTTAATTCACTCAATATATGCATATACACCCATCGTATTTATGCAAATGAGGCACATGTCTATTTTCTTAATTTTAACACAAAATGTAAAAACAAATACGTGATACCAGTAGAAAATGTACATGTACAAATGTAAAAGGTACATTTTAATATAAAATTGAACACCTGAATTCCCTTGACTCCATTTAATATGTGTCTTTGCCAGTAAAATGTTTCTGTGTTGTAGCGGATGGAGAAAAAGAGAAAGGCTTTGGAGTATCTTCATCCAATGATGCATTTAGAAATGTTTTATTAAAACCTTTGAATCATTTTGATGACCGATGCTAGTCTAGACTGCCTCGTTGATTACTGTTCATGAAGCTGTGTTTAATGGTTACCCAGTCTGTTCATGAAGCTGTGTTTAATGGCTACCCAGTCTGTTCATGAAGGTGTGTTTAATGGCTACCCAGTCTGTTCATGAAGGTGTGTTTAATGGTTACCCAGTCTGTTCATGAAGGTGTGTTTAATGGTAACCCAGTCTGTTCACAAAGGTGTGTTTAATGGTAACCCAGTATGAAGGTGTGTTTAATGGTAACCCAGTCTGTTCATGAAGGTGTGTTTAATGGTAACCCAGTCTGTTCATGAAGGTGTGTTTAATGGTAACCCAGTCTGTTCATGAAGGTGTGTTTAATGGTTCTAAGGTGTGTTTAATGGTAACCCAGTCTGTTCATGAAGGTGTGTTTAATGGTTACCCAGTCTGTTCATGAAGGTGTGTTTAATGGTCTACCCAGTCTGTTCATGAAGGTGTGTTTAATGGTAACCCAGTCTGTTCATGAAGGTGTGTTTAATGGCTACCCAGTCTGTTCATGAAGGTGTGTTTAATGGCTACCCAGTCTGTTCATGAAGGTGTGTTTAATGGTAACCCAGTCTGTTCATGAAGGTGTGTTTAATGGTAACCCAGTCTGTTCACAAAGGTGTGTTTAATGGTTACCCAGTCTGTTCATGAAGGTGTGTTTAATGGCTACCCAGTCTGTTCATGAAGGTGTGTTTAATGGTAACCCAGTCTGTTCATGAAGGTGTGTTTAATGGTAACCCAGTCTGTTCATGAAGGTGTGTTTAATGGTACCCAGTCTGTTCATGAAGGTGTGTTTAATGGCTACCCAGTCTGTTCATGTGTGTTTAATGGTAACCCAGTCTGTTCATGAAGGTGTGTTTAATGGTTACCCAGTCTGTTCATGAAGGTGTGTTTAATGGTAACCCAGTCTGTTCATGAAGGTGTGTTTAATGGTAACCCAGTCTGTTCATGAAGGTGTGTTTAATGGTAACCCAGTCTGTTCATGAAGGTGTGTTTAATGGTAACCCAGTCTGTTCATGAAGGTGTGTTTAATGGTAACCCAGTCTGTTCATGAAGGTGTGTTTAATGGTACCCAGTCTGTTCATGAAGGTGTGTTTAATGGTTAACCCAGTCTGTTCACAATGAAGGTGTCTGTTCATAATGTGTTTAATGGTAACCCAGCTAACCCAGTCTGTTCATGAAGGTGTGTTTAATGGCTACCCAGTCTGTTCACAAAGGTGTGTTTAATGGTTACCCAGTCTGTTCACGAAGGTGTGTTTAATGGTAACCCAGTCTGTTCATGAAGGTGTGTTTAATGGCTACCCAGTCTGTTCATGAAGGTGTGTTTAATGGCTACCCAGTCTGTTCATGAAGGTGTGTTTAATGGCTACCCAGTCTGTTCATGAAGGTGTGTTTAATGGCTACCCAGTCTGTTCATGAAGAAACCCATTAGAAGGTTTAATTCTTTCCTAAAACACATGAAGATGTCTTCTCCTTATTCTAAAAGAAGTTTGGATTTGAGAACCCTTGCCCCCTTTTCACCCAGCAGCATGGTATTGAGTTTCCCTTTTTAATCAGCTATCAGGTAAGTGCTTTACCCCCCTTTTAAATGAGAACCAAATGTCACCAATTTCGTCAGGGAGAAAAATAACTGCAGTTGTAAATGTCACAAGACCTAAAATCAACAGTAATAAAGCACTGTGAGGTACAGACACTCTCCACATTAATTAACTCCCCCAGCGCAACGCCAGACCAAGCCGGCGTCTAGGTGTTTGCGTGTGTATGGTGTGTGTGTGTGTGTGGGGGGGGGCATGCTTGTGTACGTTTCTGACTGGGCATCATATCTCTCCGCTCTGCACCCCCCCCTCTCCTTGTTTCCCCGTGCCAGGCGAATAGATCCAATTTGGCAATTGGCAGGAAATGAGAAGCTTTGATTAGCGAGTGACATCAATCAGGCGCAGAGTCAGGGTGACTGGGACTGGACCCTCTGTCTGGGATCTACCTGCCATTGTGTCTTTCATCAGAACAGGGAGTGTAGCTATCTACTTACCATTGTGTCTTTCATCAGAACAGGGACTACTTACCATTGTCTTTCATCAGAACAGGGAACAGAGCTATCTACTTACCATTGTGTCTTTCATCAGAACAGGGAGCGTAGTTATCTACTTACCAATGTGTTTTCCTTCATCAGAACAGGGAGCGTAGTTATCTACTTACCAATGTGTTTTCCTTCATCAGAACAGGGAGTGTAGCTATCTACTTACCATTGTGTCTTTCATCAGAACAGGGACTACTTACCAATGTGTTTTCCTTCATCAGAACAGGGAGCGTAGTTATCTACTTACCAATGTGTTTTCCTTCATCAGAACAGGGAGCGTAGCTATCTACTTACCATTGTGTCTTTGATCGGAACAGGGAACAGAGCTATCTACCTACCATAGTGTCTTTCATCAGAACAGGGAGTGTAGCTATCTACTTACCATTGTGTCTTTGATCGGAACAGGGAACAGAGCTATCTACCTACCATAGTGTCTTTCAGTTACACTATATACTGTATATACAAAGGTATGTGGACCCCCCTTCAAATTAGTGGATCTGTCTATTTCAGCCACACCCGCTGCTGACAGGTGTATAAAATTGAGCACACAGCCATGCAATCAAACATTGGCAGTAGAACGGCCTTACTGAAGAGCTCAGTGACTTTCAACGTGGCACCGTCATAGGATGCCACCTTTCCAACAAGTTAGTTTGTAACATTTCTGCCCCGGTCAACTGTAAGTGCTTTTATTGTGAAGTGGAAACGCCTAGGAGCAACAACGGCTCAGCCGCGATGTGGTAAACCACACAAGCTCACAGAACAGGATCGCCAAGTGCTGAAGCTCGTAGCGCGTAAACATTTTCTGTCCTCGGTTGCAACACTAACTACCGAGTTCCAAACTGCCGATGGAAGCAATGTCAGCGCAATAACTTACATGGGTTTCCGTGGCCGAGCGGCAGCACACAAGCCTAAGATCACCATGCCACGCGTCGGTTGGAGTGGTGTAAATCTCGCTGCCATTGGACTCTGGAGCAGTGGAAACACGTTCTCTGGAGTGATGAATTACGCTTCACCGTCTGGCAGTCCTAAGAATGAATCTTGGTTTGGCACATGCCAGGAGAACGCTACCTGCCCCAATGCACAGTGCCAACTGTAAAGTTTGGTGGAGGAGAAATAATGGTTTAGGGATGTTTTTTTCTTAGTTCCAGTGAAGGGAAATCGTAAAGCTACAGCATACAATTACATTCTAAACAATTCTGTGCTACCAACTTTGTGGCAACAATTTAGGGAAGGGCCTTTCCTGTTTCAGTATGACAGTGCCCCTGTGCACAAAGCGAGGTCCGTACAGAAATGGTTTGTGGATATCAGTGTGGAAAAACTTGACTGGCCTACACAGAGCCCTGACCTCAACCTCATCTAACAAATTGGGGATGATTGAAATGCCGACTGCGAGCCAGGCCTAATTGCCCAACATCAGTGTCCGACCTCTCTAATGCTCTTGTGGCTGAATGGAAGCAAGTCCCCTGCAGCAATGTTCCAACATCTATTGGAAAGCCTTCCCAGAAGAGTGGAGGCTGTTATAGCAGCAATGTTCCAACATCTAGTGGAAAGCCTTCCCAGAAGAGTGGAGGCTGTTATAGCAGCAATGTTCCAACATCTAGTGGAAAGCCTTCCCAGAAGAGTGGAGGCTGTTATAGCAGCAATGTTCCAACATCTGGTGGAAACCCTTCCCAGAAGAGTGGAAGCTGTTATAGCAGCAATGTTCCAACATCTAGTGGAAAGCCTTCCCAGAAGAGTGGAGGCTGTTATAGCAGCAATGTTCCAACATCTAGTGGAAAGCCTTCCCAGAAGAGTGGAGGCTGTTATAGCAGCAATGTTCCAACATCTAGTGGAAAGCCTTCCCAGAAGAGTGGAGGCTGTTATAGCAGCAATGTTCCAACATCTAGTGGAAAGTCTTCCCAGAAAAGTGGAGGCTGTTATAGCAGCAATGTTCCAACATCTGGTGGAAACCCTTCCCAGAAGAGTGGAAGCTGTTATAGCAGCAATGTTCCATAATCTATTAGAAAGCCTTCCCAGAAGAGTGGAGGCTGTTATAGCAGCAATGTTCCAACATCTAGTGGAAAGCCTTCCCAGAAGAGTGGAGGCTGTTATAGCAGCAACGTTCCAACATCTCGTGGAAAGCCTTCCCAGAAGAGTGGAGACTGTTATTGCAGCAATATTCCAACATCTAGTGGAAAGTCTTCCCAGAAAAGTGGAGGCTGCTATAGCAGCAAAGGGGGGGACCAAATCCATATTCATTCGACGATGAGATGTTCACATATTTCTGGTCATGTAGTGAATGTCTGGAACAGACCCAAGACAGGATCCTAAAAGCAGGGATAAAGACATGGTACATTTTCCCCCTGCTTCTACTGACCTTTAAAAGCGCACTTCAATCCATGTGGTTATACGAATTAAACAGACCCAATCATCTCACGGATACAGTCATCACATCTTTATTAATGGGATACACTATTTCTGTTTTCACATTATTGCTATAACTGCGTATATAATACAGATGTATGCTGCAATTTACTGTTGACCAGGTTTACTGAAAACATAATAAGGGTTGTTACATAGTACCCAATTAGAGTCCACTCTTCCTTGTATTGGTTTTTGACAGAGAGGCACCGTTTGCATCTACGCTTGTAATTCAGAGCCGTATGGTACATGTTATCCGGCCTCACTGTATATCCGGCCTCACTGTATATCTGGCCTCACTGTATATCTGGCCTCACTGTATATCTGGCCTCACTGTATATCTGGCCTCACTGTATATCCGGCCTCACTGTATATCCGGCCTCACTGTATATCTGGCCTCACTGTATATCTGGCCTCACTGTATATCTGGCCTCACTGTATATCCGGCCTCACTGTATATCCGGTCTCACTGTATATCCGTATATCCGCCTCACTGTATATCCGGCCTCACTGTATATCTGGCCTCACTGTATATCTGGCCTCACTGTATATCTGGCCTCACTGTATGTATCTGGCCTCACTGTATATCTGGCCTCACTGTATACCTCGCCTCACTGTATATCTGGCCTCACTGTATATCTGGCCTCACTGTATATCTGGCCTCACTGTATATCCGGCCTCACTGTATATCCGGCCTCACTGTATATCCGGCCTCACTGTATATCCGGCCTCACTGTATATCTGGCCTCACTGTATATCTGGCCTCACTGTATATCTGGCCTCACTGTATATCTGGCCTCACTGTATATCTGGCCTCACTGTATATCCGGCCTCACTGTATATCCGGCCTCACTGTATATCCGGCCTCACTGTATATCCGGCCTCACTGTATATCCGGCCTCACTGTATATCTGGCCTCACTGTATATCTGGCCTCACTGTATATCTGGCCTCACTGTATATCTGGCCTCACTGTATATCCGGCCTCACTGTACAACCGGCCTCACTGTATATCTGGCCTTACTGTATAACCGGCCTCACTGTATATCTGGCCTTACTGTATATCTGGCCTCACTGTATATCTGGCCTCACTGTATATCCGGCCTCACTGTATATCTGGCCTCACTGTATATCTGGCCTCACTGTATATCCGGCCTCACTGTATATCTGGCCTCACTGTATATCCGGCCTCACTGTACATCCGGGCTCACTGTATATCTGGCCTCACTGTATATCCGGCCTCACTGTATATCTGGCCTCACTGTACAACCGGCCTCACTGTATATCTGGGCTCACTGTATATCCGGCCTCACTGTATATCCGGCCTCACTGTATATCCGGCCTCACTGTATATCTGGCCTCACTGTATATCTGGCCTCACTGTATATCCGGCCTCACTGTATATCCGGCCTCACTGTATATCCGGCCTCACTGTATATCTGGCCTCACTGTATATCCGGCCTCACTGTATATCCGGCCTCACTGTATATCTGGCCTCACTGTACAACCGGCCTCACTGTATATCTGGCCTCACTGTATATCCGGCCTCACTGTATATCCGGCCTCACTGTATATCCGGCCTCACTGTATATCCGGCCTCACTGTATATCCGGCCTCACTGTACAACCGGCCTCACTGTATATCTGGCCTTACTGTATATCTGGCCTCACTGTATATCCGGGCTCACTGTATATCTGGCCTCACTGTATATCCGGCCTCACTGTATATCCGGGCTCTGTTTTTATGGCTGTGAGTAGAAGTCAACTGCAGGTTCACATCCTCTCTCTCTCTCTCTCTGCCCGCTGTTTATTGTTATTATCCTTCTAAGATGAATCACGTTATTTATCAGAGGTTCTGACTGTCAAATGGCACCCTATTCCCTAGGTAGTGCACTACTTTTTGACCAGGGCCCATAGTGCCTAACATATATAATACACTACGTGTGAAGGGAAAAACAAGGATGCCGTTTGGGACGTCAAACAGAGCTTTTTCTCAACAGCCCAGACTCATCATCTCGTATAATAACCCCTCTACCTCCACTCCCCATCTCCTCTGGCTGGAAGCCATGATACTGAGCTTTTGAAACAATCTGGCATTTTGCTCCATGTAACACATGTCAGGTTTACTTTCGCCGTTGCCTCTCGCTCTTCTCTGATTGGTGCATTCCAAAAAAAAGCAAATCAAATCACCTTTTACTCTCCCCTTTAAGTGCTGGAGAAACACTGGCCACACATTAAATATTGAACAGGAGCAAGTCAATAGGGATTTCAGTCGTACCTCTTGCAGCAGAGAGCAGATGCTATCATACCCTCAGATATAGCCCCCTTAAGCATAACTAAAGTGGATATGCATTTGGATAGTTCTCTGGGTATGTGCCCTGGCCTACCGCCTGTACAGTACTGTGTTGTCTTTCACCTCTTTGGGTTGTTCTATGAATTTAAAATCAATTTCAAGGTGAGGAGGAGGAGTCGAGGCAGAGGAGTCAAGGCAGAGGAGTCGAGGCAGAGGAGTCGAGGCAGAGGAGTCGAGGCAGGGAGTCGAGGCAGAGGAGTCGAGGCAAAGGAGTCGAGGCAGGGGAGTCAAGGCAGGGAGTCGAGGCAAAGGAGTCAAGGCAAAGGAGTCGAGGCAGAGGAGTCGAGGCAGAGGAGTCGAGGCAGAGGAGTCGAGGCAAAGGAGTCGAGGCAGGGGAGTCAAGGCAGGGGAGTCGAGGCAAAGGAGTCAAGGCAAAGGAGTCGAGGCAAAGGAGTCGAGGCAGAGGAGTCGAGGCAGAGGAGTCGAGGCAGAGGAGTCAGGGCAAAGGAGTCAAGGCAGAGGAGTCAAGGCAGAGGAGTCGAGGCAGAGGAGTCAAGGCAGAAGAGTCAAGGCAGAGGAGTCGAGGCAGAGGAGTCGAGGCAGAGGAGTCAAGGCAGAGGAGTCGAGGCAGAGGAGTCCAGGCAGAGGAGTCCAGGCAGAGGAGTCGAGGCAGAGGAGTCAAGGCAGAAGAGTCAATGCAGAGGAGTCGAGGCAGAGGAGTCAATGCAGAGGAGTCGAGGCAGAGGAGTCGAGGCAGAGGAGTCGAGGCAGAGGAGTCGAGGCAGAGGAGTCCAGGCAGAGGAGTCCAGGCAGAGGAGTCCAGGCAGAGGAGTCAAGGCAAAGGAGTCGAGGCAGAGGAGTCAAGGCAGAGGAGTCAGTAGTCAAGGAGGTGTAGTCAATAAGGAGCAGCCAAGACAGAGTTATTTTTATTAATTTTTTTTAATAAAAAAAATGATTCACCTTTGTTTCACTGTCTTTAAGGGTTTATTCCCTTAACAGTTCATGATGTATTTATTGAACTACTTAATGAATCATCTAATTGTTGGCTTACAGTGGAATAGTGTGCTTTATCCATCACAGAAGCAGCCTTCGCCATGCTGTAGAAAATTCCCTCTCCATACTTATTTGACATGCACTTCAAGGACATAATTAGTCTGCTAGTTCTTAAGACGCACTAGCTAATGAATTGATTAAGTAGTTAATTATTAAGCACAGCGATACAGTAAGCTGCTGTTCCTTTGGCAACTCTGAAGAAGGGATGGAAAAAGAAAAGGAGGAGAAAGAGAAGGAGGAGGAGGAGGAGGCAGAGGAGGACGAGGAGGGAGAGGAGGACGAGGAGGGAGAGGAGGAGGAGGCCAAGGAGGAAGAGGAGGGATAGGAGGAGGAGGGGGCCGAGGAGGAAGAGACAGAGAGGTGCTGTTTCACTGTCCAGACAGCATCAGATACATGGTCTACACATACTGAGACAGCATCAGATACATGGTCTACACATACTGAGACAGAGGGGTGCTGTTTCACTGTCCAGACAGCATCAGATACATGGTCTACACATACTGAGACAGCATCAGATACATGGTCTACACATACTGAGACAGAGGGGTGCTGTTTCACTGTCCAGACAGCATCAGATACATGGTCTACACATACTGAGACAGAGGGGTGCTGTTTCACTGTCCAGACAGCATCAGATACATGGTCTACACATACTGAGACAGAGGGGTGATGTTTCACTGTCCAGACAGCATCAAATACATGGTCTACACATACTGAGACAGCATCAGATACATGGTCTACACATACTGAGACAGAGAGGTGCTGTTTCATTGTCCAGACAGCATCAGATACATGGTCTACACATACTGAGACAGCATCAGATACATGGTCTACACATACTGAGACAGAGGGGTGCTGTTTCACTGTCCAGACAGCATCAGATACATGGTCTACACATACTGAGACAGAGGGCTGCTGTTTCACTGTCCAGACAGCATCAGATACATGGTCTACACATACTGAGACAGAGGGGTGATGTTTCACTGTCCAGACAGCATCAGATACATGGTCTACACATACTGAGACAGAGGGGTGCTGTTTCACTGTCCAGACAGCATCAGATACATGGTCTACACATACTGAGACAGAGAGGTGCTGTTTCCTGTCCAGACAGCATCAGATACATGGTCTACACATACTGAGACAGAGAGGTGCTGTTTCACTGTCCAGACAGCATCAGATACATGGTCTACACATACTGAGACAGAGGGTGCTGTTTCACTGTCCAGACAGATACATGGTCTACACATACTGAGACAGAGGGATACATGGTCTACACATACTGAGACAGCATCAGATACATGGTCTACACACACTGAGACAGAGAGGTGCTGTTTCACTGTCCAGACAGCATCAGATACATGGTCTACACATACTGAGACAGAGGGGTGCTGTTTCACTGAGACAGCATCAGATGCATGTTCTACACTGAGACAGAGGGGTGCTGTTTCACTGTCCAGACAGCATCAGATACATGGTCTACACATACTGAGACAGAGGGTGCTGTTTCACTGTCCAGACAGCATCAGATACATGGTCTACACATACTGAGACAGAGGGTGCTGTTTCACTGTCCAGACAGCATCAGATACATGGTCTACACATACTGAGACAGAGGGCTGCTGTTTCACTGTCCAGACAGCATCAGATACATGGTCTACACATACTGAGACAGAGGGGTGATGTTTCACTGTCCAGACAGCATCAGATACATGGTCTACACATACTGAGACAGAGGGGTGCTGTTTCACTGTCCAGACAGCATCAGATACATGGTCTACACATACTGAGACAGAGAGGTGCTGTTTCACTGTCCAGACAGCATCAGATACATGGTCTACACATACTGAGACAGAGAGGTGCTGTTTCACTGTCCAGACAGCATCAGATACATGGTCTACACATACTGAGACAGAGAGGTGCTGTTTCACTGTCCAGACAGCATCAGATACATGGTCTACACATACTGAGACAGCTTCAGATACATGGTCTACACATACTGAGACAGCATCAGATACATGGTCTACACATACTGAGACAGAGAGGTGCTGTTTCACTGTCCAGACAGCATCAGATACATGGTCTACACATACTGAGACAGAGGGGTGCTGTTTCACTGTCCAGACAGCATCAGATACATGGTCTACACATACTGAGACAGAGGGGTGCTGTTTCACTGTCCAGACAGCATCAGATACATGGTCTACACATACTGAGAAAGAGGGGTGCTGTTTCACTGTCCAGACAGCATCAGATACATGGTCTACACATACTGAGACAGAGGGGTGCTGTTTCACTGTCCAGACAGCATCAGATACATGGTCTACACATACTGAGACAGCATCAGATACATGGTCTACACATACTGAGACAGAGAGGTGCTGTTTCACTGTCCAGACAGCATCAGATACATGGTCTACACATACTGAGACAGAGGGTGCTGTTTCACTGTCCAGACAGCATCAGATACATGGTCTACACATACTGAGACAGAGGGGTGCTGTTTCACTGTCCAGACAGCATCAGATACATGGTCTACACATACTGAGACAGAGAGGTGCTGTTTCACTGTCCAGACAGCATCAGATACATGGTCTACACATACTGAGACAGCATCAGATACATGGTCTACACATACTGAGACAGAGAGGTGCTGTTTCACTGTCCAGACAGCATCAGATACATGGTCTACACATACTGAGACAGAGAGGTGCTGTTTCACTGTCCAGACAGCATCAGATACATGGTCTACACATACTGAGACAGAGGGGTGCTGTTTCACTGTCCAGACAGCATCAGATACATGGTCTACACATAGTGAGACAGAGGGGTGCTGTTTCACTGTCCAGACAGCATCAGATACATGGTCTACACATACTGAGACAGAGGGGTGCTGTTTCACTGTCCAGACAGCATCAGATACATGGTCTACACATACTGAGACAGAGGGGTGCTGTTTCACTGTCCAGACAGCATCAGATACATGGTCTACACATACTGAGACAGCATCAGATACATGGTCTACACATACTGAGACAGAGAGGTGCTGTTTCACTGTCCAGACAGCATCAGATACATGGTCTACACATACTGAGACAGAGGGGTGCTGTTTCACTGTCCAGACAGCATCAGATACATGGTCTACACATACTGAGACAGCATCAGATACATGGTCTACACATACTGAGACAGAGAGGTGCTGTTTCCTGTCCAGACAGCATCAGATACATGGTCTACACATACTGAGACAGAGAGGTGCTGTTTCACTGTCCAGACAGCATCAGATACATGGTCTACACATACTGAGACAGAGAGGTGCTGTTTCACTGTCCAGACAGCATCAGATACATGGTCTACACATACTGAGACAGAGAGGTGCTGTTTCACTGTCCAGACAGCATCAGATACATGGTCTACACATACTGAGACAGAGGGTGCTGTTTCACTGTCCAGACAGCATCAGATACATGGTCTACACTGAGACAGAGGTGCACTACTGAGACAGCTGTTTCACTGTCCAGACACATCAGATACATCTACACATACTGAGACAGAGAGGTGCTGTTTCACCCAGACAGCATCAGATACATGTCCAGACAGCATCAGATACATGGTCTACACATACTGAGACAGAGGTGCTGTTTCACTGTCCAGACAGTCAGATACATGGTCTACACATACTGAGACAGAGAGGTGCTGTTTCACTGTCCAGACAGTATCAGATACATGGTCTACACATACTGAGACAGAGAGGTGCTGTTTCACTGTCCAGACAGCATCAGATACATGGTCTACACATACTGAGCCAGAGGTGCTGTTTCATTGTCCAGACAGCATCAGATACATGGTCTACACATACTGAGACAGCATCAGATACATGGTCTACACATACTGAGACAGAGAGGTGCTGTTTCACTGTCCAGACAGCATCAGATACATGGTCTACACATACTGAGCCAGAGGTGCTGTTTCACTGTCCAGACAGCATCAGATACATGGTCTACACATACTGAGACAGAGAGGTGCTGTTTCACTGTCCAGACAGCATCAGATACATGGTCTACACATACTGAGACAGAGAGGTGCTGTTTCCCTGTCCAGACAACATCAGATACATGGTCTACACATACTGAGACAGAGAGGTGCTGTTTCACTGTCCAGACAGTATCAGATACATGGTCTACACATACTGAGACAGAGAGGTGCTGTTTCACTGTCCAGACAGCATCAGATACATGGTCTACACATACTGAGACAGAGAGGTGCTGTTTCACTGTCCAGACAGCATCAGATACATGGTCTACACATACTGAGCCAGAGGTGCTGTTTCATTGTCCAGACAGCATCAGATACATGGTCTACACATACTGAGACAGCATCAGATACATGGTCTACACATACTGAGACAGAGAGGTGCTGTTTCCCTGTCCAGACAGCATCAGATACATGGTCTACACATACTGAGACAGAGAGGTGCTGTTTCACTGTCCAGACAGCATCAGATACATGGTCTACACATACTGAGACAGAGAGGTGCTGTTTCACTGTCCAGACAGCATCTGATACATGGTCTACACATACTGAGACAGAGGTGCTGTTTCACTGTCCAGACAGCATCAGATACATGGTCTACACATACTGAGACAGAGAGGTGCTGTTTCACTGTCCAGACAGCATCAGATACATGGTCTACACATACTGAGACAGAGAGGTGCTGTTTCACTGTCCAGACAGTATCAGATACATGGTCTACACATACTGAGACAGAGAGGTGCTGTTTCACTCTCCAGATAGCATCAGATACATGGTCTACACATATTGAGACAGAGAGGTGCTGTTTCCCTGTCCAGACAGCATCAGATACATGGTCTACACATACTGAGACAGAGAGGTGCTGTTTCACTGTCCAGACAGCATCAGATACATGGTCTACACATACTGAGACAGAGAGGTGCTGTTTCACTGTCCAGACAGCATCAGATACATGGTCTACACATACTGAGACAGCATCAGATACATGGTCTACACATACTGAGACAGAGAGGTGCTGTTTCCCTGTCCAGACAGCATCAGATACATGGTCTACACATACTGAGACAGAGAGGTGCTGTTTCACTGTCCAGACAGCATCAGATACATGGTCTACACATACTGAGACAGAGAGGTGCTGTTTCACTGTCCAGACAGCATCAGATACATGGTCTACACATACTGAGCCAGAGGTGCTGTTTCACTGTCCAGACAGCATCAGATACATGGTCTACACATACTGAGACAGAGAGGTGCTGTTTCACTGTCCAGACAGCATCAGATACATGGTCTACACATACTGAGACAGAGAGGTGCTGTTTCACTGTCCAGACAGCATCAGATACATGGTCTACAGACAGAGTCAGCCAGAGTCAGCCAGTCAGCCAGTCAGACAGAGTCAGCCAGTCAGACAGAGTCAGCCAGTCAGACAGAGTCAGCCAGTCTCAGACAGAGTCAGACAGAGTCAGACAGAGTCAGACAGAGTCAGCCAGTCAGACAGAGTCAGCCAGTCAGACAGAGTCAGCCAGTCAGACAGAGTCAGATAGTCAGACAGAGTCAGACAGACTCAGACAGAGTCAGACAGAGTCAGACAGAGTCAGACAGTCAGACAGTCAGAAAGAGTCAGCCAGTCAGACAGAGTCAGACAGAGTCAGACAGACTCAGACAGAGTCAGACAGACAGACAGAGTCAGACATAGTCAGCCAGTCGGGCCTGTGTGTAGTCTGCTGGGCCCTGTGTGTAGTCTGCTGGGCCCTGTGTGTAGTCTGCTGGGCTCTGTGTGTAGTCTGCTGGGCCCTGTGTGTAGTCTGCTGGGCCCTGTGTGTAGTCTGCTGGGCTCTGTGTGTAGTCTGCTGGGCCCTGTGTGTAGTCTGCTGGGCCATGTGTGTAGTCTGCTGGGCCCTGTGTGTAGTCTGCTGGGCTCTGGGTGTAGTCTGCTGGGCCATGTGTGTAGTCTGCTGGGCTCTGTGTGTAGTCTGCTGGGCTCTGTGTGTAGTCTGCTGGGCTCTGTGTGTAGTCTGCTGGGCCCTGTATGTAGTCTGCTGGGCCATGTGTGTAGTCTGCTGGGCCCTGTGTGTAGTCTGCTGGGCTCTGTGTGTAGTCTGCTGGGCTCTGTGTGTAGTCTGCTGGGCCATGTGTGTAGTCTGCTGGGCCCTGTGCGTAGTCTGCTGGGCCATGTGTGTAGTCTGCTGGGCTCTGTGTGTAGTCTGCTGGGCTCTGTGTGTAGTCTGCTGGGCTCTGTGTGTAGTCTGCTGGGCCCTGGGTGTAGTCTGCTGGGCCATGTGTGTAGTCTGCTGGGCTCTGTGTGTAGTCTGCTGGGCCATGTGTGTAGTCTGCTGGGCTCTGTGTGTAGTCTGCTGGGCTCTGTGTGTAGTCTGCTGGGCCCTGTATGTAGTCTGCTGGGCCATGTGTGTAGTCTGCTGGGCCCTGTGTGTAGTCTGCTGGGCTCTGTGTGTAGTCTGCTGGGCCATGTGTGTAGTCTGCTGGGCCCTGTGTGTAGTCTGCTGGGCTCTGTGTGTAGTCTGCTGGGCCATGTGTGTAGTCTGCTGGGCTCTGTGTGTAGTCTGCTGGGCTCTGTGTGTAGTCTGCTGGGCTCTGTGTGTAGTCTGCTGGGCCCTGTGTGTAGTCTGCTGGGCCATGGGTGTAGTCTGCTGGGCCCTGGGTGTAGTCTGCTGGGCTCTGTGTGTACTGTGTGTGTGTACTGTGTGTGTGTACTGTGTGTGTGTACTGTGTGTGTACTGTGTGTGTGTACTGTGTGTACTGTGTGTGTGTGCTGCGTGTGTGTACTGTGTGTGTGTGCTGCGTGTGTGTGCTGTGTGTACTGTGTGTGTGTACTGTGTGTGTGTGCTGTGTGTACTGTGTGTGTGTACTGTGTGTACTGTGTGTGTGTACTGTGTGTGCTGTGTGTGTGTACTGTGTGTACTGTGTGTGTGTACTGTGTGTGTGTACTGTGTGTGTACTGTGCGTGTGTGCTGTCTGTGTGTACTGTGTGTACTGTGTGTGTAGTCTGCTGGGCCCTGGGTGTAGTCTGCTGGGCTCTGTGTGTAGTCTGCTGGGCTCTGTGTGTAGTCTGCTGGGCTCTGTGTGTAGTCTGCTGGGCCCTGTGTGTAGTCTGCTGGGCCATGGGTGTAGTCTGCTGGGCTCTGTGTGTAGTCTGCTGGGCTCTGTGTGTAGTCTGCTGGGCTCTGTGTGTAGTCTGCTGGGCCCTGTGTGTAGTCTGCTGGGCCATGGGTGTAGTCTGCTGGGCCCTGGGTGTAGTCTGCTGGGCTCTGTGTGTACTGTGTGTGTGTACTGTGTGTGTGTACTGTGTGTGTACTGTGTGTGTGTACTGTGTGTGTACTGTGTGTGTGTACTGTGTGTGTGTACTGTGTGTGTGTGCTGTGTGTACTGTGTGTGTGTACTGTGTGTGTGTGCTGTGTGTACTGTGTGTGTGTACTGTGTGTGTGTACTGTGTGTACTGTGTGTGTGTACTGTGTGTGTGTACTGTGTGTGTACTGTGTGTGTACTGTGCGTGTGTGCTGTCTGTGTGTACTGTGTGTGTGTGCTGCGTGTGTGTACTGCGTGTGTGTACTGCGTGTGTGTACTGCGTGTGTGTGCTGCGTGTGTGTACTGCGTGTGTGTGCTACGTGTGTGTACTGCGTGTGTGTGCTGCGTGTGTGTGCTGCGTGTTTGTACTGCATGTGTGTGCTGCGTGTGTGTACTGCGTGTGTGTACTGCGTGTGTGTACTGCGTGTGTGTACTGCGTGTGTGTACTGCGTGTGTGTGCTGCGTGTGTGTACTGTGTGTGTGTGCTGCGTGTGTGTGCTGCGTGTGTGTACTGTGTGTGTGTGCTGCGTGAGTGTACTGCGTGTGTGTACTGCGTGTGTGTACTGCGTGTGTGTACTGCGTGTGTGTGCTGCGTGTGTGTACTGCGTGTGTGTACTGCATGTGTGTACTGCGTGTGTGTACTGTGTGTGTGTACTGCGTGTGTGTGCTGCGTGTGTGTGCTGCGTGTGTGTACAGCGTGTGTGTACTGCGTGTGTGTACTGCGTGTGTGTGCTGCGTGTGTGTGCTGCGTGTGTGTACTGCGTGTGTGTACTGCGTGTGTGTGCTGCGTGTGTGTACTGCGTGTGTGTACTGCGTGTGTGTACTGCGTGTGTGTGCTGTGTGTGTGTACTGTGTGTGTGTACTGTGTGTGTGTACTGCGTGTGTGTACTGCGTGTGTGTACTGCGTGTGTGTACTGTGTGTGTGTACTGTGTGCTGTGTGTGTGTGCTGTGTGTGTGTACTGTGTGTGTGTGTGCTGTGTGTGTGTACTGTGTGTGTGTGCTGCGTGTGTGTACTGCGTGTGTGTGCTGCGTGTGTGTACTGTGTGTGTGTACTGTGTGCTGTGTGTGTGTGCTGTGTGTGTGTGCTGTGTGTGTGTACTGTGTGTGTGTGTGCTGTGTGTGTGTGTGCTGTGTGTGTGTACTGTGTGCGTGTGCTGTGTGCGTGTGCTGTGTGTGTGTGCTGTGTGCGTGTGCTGTATGTGTGTGCGCTGTGTGTGTGTGTGCTGTGTGCGTGTGCTGTGTGTTTGTGCTGTGTGCGTGTGCTGTATGTGTGTGCGCTGTGTGTGTGTGTGCTGTGTGCGTGTGCTGTGTGTGTGTGCTGTGTGTGTGTGCTGTGTGTGTGTGCTGTGTGTGTGTACTGTGTGTGTGTGCTGTGTGTGTGTGCTGTATGTGTGTACTGTGTGTGTGTGCTGTGTGTGTGTGCTGTATGTGTGTGTGCTGTATGTGTGTGTGCTGTGTGTGTGTGTGCTGTATGTGTGTGTGCTGTGTGTGTGTGCTGTGTGTGTGTGCTGTATGTGTGTGTGCTGTATGTGTGTGTGCTGTATGTGTGTGTGCTGTGTGTGTGTGCTGTGTGTGTGTGCTGTGTGTGTGTACTGTGTGTGTGTGCTGTGTGTGTGTGCTGTATGTGTGTGTGCTGTATGTGTGTGTGCTGTATGTGTGTGTGCTGTGTGTGTGTGCTGTGTGTGTGTGCTGTGTGTGTGTACTGTGTGTGTGCTGTGTGTGTGTGTGCTGTATGTGTGTGTGCTGTATGTGTGTGTGCTGTATGTGTGTGTGCTGTGTGTGTGTGCTGTGTGTGTGTGCTGTCTGTGTGTGTGCTGTATGTGTGTGTGCTGTATGTGTGTGTGCTGTGTGTGTGTGCTGTGTGTGTGTGCTGTGTGTGTGTGCTGTGTGTGTGTGCTGTGTGTGTGTGCTGTATGTGTGTGTGCTGTATGTGTGTGTGCTGTGTGTGTGTGCTGTGTGTGTGTGCTGTGTGTGTGTGCTGTGTGTGTGTGCTGTGTGTGTGTGTGCTGTATGTGTGTGTGCTGTATGTGTGTGTGCTGTGTGTGTGTGCTGTTCATATGTGTTCTTCTGTGTGTTCCATCAGTCGTCCGTCAAACACGTGCATTTAATAACCCTTGTCACAAATGAGACCACTCAATCACTCCGTGATAAATAGACACATCAATCTCGTGATTTAAAGCCCCATGCATGTATCGGGTCTGGGTGAATTTACTGACAGGACACAAACTCCAGCACGCCCACCTCCTCTATAACAGACATGCCAGGCTGCTCTAGGGAACACATTCTCCTCTATAACAGACATGCCAGGCTGCTCTAGGGAACACATCACCTCCTCTATAACAGACATGCCAGGCTGCTCTAGGGAACACATTCTCCTCTATAACAGACATGCCAGGCTGCTCTAGGGAACACATTCTCCTCTATAACAGACATGCCAGGCTGCTCTAGGGAACACATCACCTCCTCTATAACAGACATGCCAGGCTGCTCTAGGGAACACATTCTCCTCTATAACAGACATGCCAGGCTGCTCTAGGGAACACATTCTCCTCTATAACAGACATGCCAGGCTGCTCTAGGGAACACATTCTCCTCTATAACAGACATGCCAGGCTGCTCTAGGGAACACATTCTCCTCTATAACAGACATGCCAGGCTGCTCTAGGGAACACATTCTCCTCTATAACAGACATGCCAGGCTGCTCTAGGGAACACATCACCTCCTCTATAACAGACATGCCAGGCTGCTCTAGGGAACACATTCTCCTCTATAACAGACATGCCAGGCTGCTCTCGGGAACACATTCTCCTCTATAACAGACATGCAAGGCCAGCTCCAATCACTGAGAGCCCTCCTGGACCTCAGGCAGCAGAACCTCTCTTCTGCCTGGCTCTCCAATCACTGAGAGCCCTCCTGGACCTCAGGCAGCAGAACCTCTCTTCTGCCTGGCTCTCCAATCACTGAGAGCCCTCCTGGACCTCAGGCAGCAGAACCTCTCTTCTGCCTGGCTCTCCAATCACTGAGAGCCCTCCTGGACCTCAGGCAGCAGAACCTCTCTTCTGCCTGGCTCTCCAATCACTGAGAGCCCTCCTGGACCTCAGGCAGCTCTTCTGCCTGTGTCACGGTTTTCATATGGTGAAGGAGAGTCGGACCAAACTGCAGCGTGTATATTGCGATCCATGTTTAATCAAACAACGTAAACACGACTAAACACGAACACTACAAAACAATAAACGAAACGAAAACCGAAAACAGCCTATACATGTGTCAACTAACATCGAACATGTTGTACAGAAAGAACACTCTCCTGCATGAGTGGGCTGGTATTACAGCGGCTTTCAGAATCACCAACCTGCCACACACTGAAGACCTACTGGTTCACCACTGAAGGCCTACTGGTTCACCACTATACTAACCTGTCACACACTGAAGACCTACTGGTTCACCACTATACTAACCTGTCACACACTGAAGACCTACTGGTTCACCACTATACTAACCTGTCACACACTGAAGACCTACTGGTTCACCACTATACTAACCTGTTACACACTGAAGACCTACTGGTTCACCACTGAAGGCCTACTGGTTCACCACTGAAGACCTACTGGTTCACCACTATACTAACCTGTTACACACTGAAGACCTACTGGTTCACCACTGAAGACCTACTGGTTCACCACTGAAGGCCTACTGGTTCACCACTGAAGACCTACTGGTTCACCACTATACTAACCTGTTACACACTGAAGACCTACTGGTTCACCACTGAAGACCTACTGGTTCACCACTATACTAACCTGTTACACACTGAAGACCTACTGGTTCACCACTGAAGACCTACTGGTTCACCACTGAAGGCCTACTGGTTCACCACTATACTAACCTGTTACACACTGAAGACCTACTGGTTCACCACTGAAGACCTACTGGTTCACCACTGAAGACCTATAGGTTCACCACTGAAGACCTACTGGTTCACCACTATACTAACCTGTTACACACTGAAGACCTACTGGTTCACCACTGAAGACCTACTGGTTCACCACTGAAGACCTACTGGTTCACCACTGAAGACCTACTGGTTCACCACTGAAGACCTACTGGTTCACCACTGAAGGCCTACTGGTTCACCACTGAAGACCTATTGGTTCACCACTGAAGGCCTACTGGTTCACCACTGAAGACCTACTGGTTCACCACTGAAGACCTATAGGTTCACCACTGAAGACCTACTGGTTCACCACTACACTAACCTGTCACACACTGAAGACCTACTGGTTCACCACTCTACTAACCTGTCACACAGTGAAGACCTACTGGTTCACACACTGAAGACCTACTGGTTCACCACTGAAGGCCTACTGGTTCACCACTATACTAACCTGTCACACACTGAAGACCTACTGGTTCACCACTGAAGACCTACAGGTTCACCACTATACTAACCTGTCACACACTGAAGACCTACTGGTTCACCACTCTACTAACCTGTCACACACTGAAGACCTACTGGTTCACACACTGAAGACCTACAGGTTCACCACTATACTAACCTGTCACACACTGAAGACCTACTGGTTCACCACTATACTAACCTGTCACACACTGAAGACCTACTGGTTCACCACTATACCAACCTATCACACACTGAAGAGCTACTGGTTCACACACTGAAGACCTACTGGTTCACCACTATACTAACCTGTTACACACTGAAGACCTACTGGTTCACCACCGAAGACCTACTGGTTCACACACTGAAGACCTACTGGTTCACCACTATACTAACCTGTTACACACTGAAGACCTACTGGTTCACCACTGAAGACCTACTGGTTCACCACTGAAGACCTACTGGTTCACCACTATACTAACCTGTCACACACTGAAGACCTACTGGTTCACCACTATACTAACCTGTCACACACTGAAGACCTACTGGTTCACCACTGAAGACCTACTGGTTCACCACTATACCAACCTGTCACACACTGAAGACCTACTGGTTCACCACTATACTAACCTGTTACACACTGAAGACCTACTGGTTCACCACTGAAGACCTACTGGTTCACCACTGAAGACCTACAGGTTCACCACTGAAGACCTGTAGGTTCACCACTGAAGACCTACTGGTTCACCACTGAAGACCTACAGGTTCACCACTGAAGACCTGTAGGTTCACCACTGAAGACCTACTGGTTCACCACTGAAGACCTACAGGTTCACCACTGAAGACCTGTAGGTTCACCTCTGAAGACCTACTGGTTCACCACTGAAGACCTACAGGTTCACCACTGAAGACCTGTAGGTTCACCACTGAAGACCTACTGGTTCACCACTATACTAACCTGTCACACACTGAAGGTCTTTTGGTTCACCACTGGGCAAATGTATATAAAGGCTGTTAAGTTCAAGTTTCAAGAAAGGAGTGCAAATATTTGGCTTGGCAATCAGTTTTATGCGCTGACTGAATGGAAGCTGACAATTATGAGTTTGTTTCTACTTAGCTGGTCTCTTGGTCTGAGTGAAGACCTAGAGGAGTGAAGACCGAGAGGAGTGAAGACCGAGAGGAGTGAAGTAGGAGTGAAGACCGAGAGGAGTGAAGACCCAGAGGAGTGAAGACCGAGAGGAGTGAAGACCGAGAGGAGTGAAGTCCAAGAGGAGTGAAGGAGGAGTGAAGACCGAGAGGAGTGAAGACCCAGAGGAGTGAAGGAGGAGTGAAGACCAAGAGGAGTGAAGACAGAGAGGAGTGAAGGAGGAGTGAAGACCGAGAGGAGTGAAGACCGAGAGGAGTGAAGACAGAGAGCAGTGAAGACGGAGAGGAGTGAAGACGGAGAGGAGTGAAGACGGAGAGCAGTGAAGACGGAGAGGAGTGAAGACCGAGAGGAGTGAAGACCGAGAGGAGTGAAGACCGAGAGGAGTGAAGTCACAGAGGAGTGAAGACAGAGAGGAGTGAAGACAGAGAGGAGTGAAGACAGAGAGGAGTGAAGACTGAGAGGAGTGAAGACAGAGAGGAGTGAAGACGGAGAGGAGTGAAGACCGAGAGGAGTGAAGACGGAGAGGAGTGAAGACGGAGAGGAGTGAAGACTGAGAGGAGTGAAGACCCAGAGGAGTGAAGACCAAGAGGAGTGAAGACCGAGAGGAGTGAAGACCAAGAGGAGTGAAGACCGAGAGGAGTGAAGACCGAGAGGAGTGAAGACCGAGAGGAGTGAAGACCGAGAGGAGTGAAGACAGAGAGGAGTGAAGACAGAGAGGAGTCAAGACCGAGAGGAGTGAAGTAGGAGTGAAGACAGAGAGGAGTGAAGACAGAGAGGAGTGAAGACAGAGAGGAGTGAAGACAGAGAGGAGTGAAGACCAGGAGGAGTGAAGACCAAGAGGAGTCAAGACCGAGAGGAGTGAAGACAGAGAGGAGTGAAGACAGAGAGGAGTGAAGACCGAGAGGAGTGACGAGGAGTGAAGACCGAGAGGAGTGAAGACCGAGAGGAGTGACGTAGGAGTGAAGACCGAGAGGAGTGAAGACCGAGAGGAGTGAAGACAGAGAGGAGTGAAGACAGAGAGGAGTGAAGACAGAGAGGAGTGAAGACGGAGAGGAGTGAAGACAGAGAGGAGTGACGTAGGGGTGAAGACAGAGAGGAGTGAAGACAGAGAGGAGTGAAGACCGAGAGGAGTGAAGACAGAGAGGAGTGAAGACAGAGAAGAGTGAAGACAGAGAGGAGTGAAGACAGAGAGGAGTGAAGACAGAGAGGAGTGACGTAGGAGTGAAGACAGAGAGGAGTGAAGACAGAGAGGAGTGACGTAGGAGTGAAGACAGAGAGGAGTGAAGACAGAGAGGAGTGAAGATCGAGAGGAGTGAAGACAGAGAAGAGTGAAGACAGAGAGGAGTGAAAATCGAGAGGAGTGAAGACAGAGAAGAGTGAAGACAGAGAAGAGTGAAGACAGAGAGGAGTGAAGACAGAGAGGAGTGAAGACAGAGAGGAGTGACGTAGGAGTGAAGACAGAGAGAAGTGAAAACCGAGAGGAGTGAAGACCGAGAGGAGTGACGTAGGAGTGAAGACAGAGAGGAGTGAAGACCGAGAGGATTGAAGACCGAGAGGAGTGAAGACGGAGAGGAGTGAAGACAGAGAGGAGTGACGTAGGAGTGAAGACAGAGAGGAGTGAAGCCTTAGAGGAGTGAAGACAGAGAGGGGTGAAGACAGAGAGGAGTGAAGACAGAGAGGAGTGACGTAAGAGTGAAGACCGAGAGGAGTGAAGACCGAGAGGAGTGACGTAGGAGTGAAGACTGAGAGGAGTGAAGACCGAGATGAGTGACGTAGGAGTGAAGACCGAGAGGTGTGAAGACCGAGAGGAGTGAAGACAGAGAGGAGTGAAGAAAGAGAGGAGTGAGGACAGAGAGGAGTGACGTAGGAGTGAAGACCGAGAGGAGTGAAGACCTAGTACAAATGTATCTAACAATGAGACAAGACCTAGACACTCATTATGTGGTCTTGACTATGATACTCTATACTGGAAGAGTTGGCTATAGATTTTCTCTTCTCTTGTTATCAAAGCTTCCTTACTCTCTCTCTCTCTCTCTCTCTCTCTCTCTCTCTCTCTCTCTCTCTCTCTCTCTCTCTCTCTCTCTCTCTCTCTTTCATTCTCTCTCTCTCTCTCTCTCGTCTCTTCTCTCTCTTCTCTTTCATTCTCTCTTCTCTCTCTCTCTCTCTCTCTCTCTCTCTCTCTCTCTCTCTCTCTTTGTCTCTCTCTCTCTCTCTCTCTCTCTCTCTCTCTCTCTCTCTCTCTCTCTCTCTCTCTCTCTCTCTCTCTCCTTGTCTCTCTCTCTCTTTGTCTCTCTCTTTGTCTCTCTCTTTTCTCTCTCTTTGTCTCTCTCTCTCTCTCTCTCTCTCTCTCTCTCTCTCTCTCTCTCTCTCTCTCTCTCTCTCTCTCTCTCTCTCTCTCTCTCTCTCTCTCTCTCTCTCTCTCTCTCTATCCCCAGATTATAAAAACGGATCGAGTTTTGAGGCACAGAATCACCACGGCATGTAATTGCTGCAATCACATTCACTTCAAATAATCTGAAAAGGAAACACAGTAAGCTTTCAACTCATACTAACATGACAGCAGGCCCTGAATTCTGCTGGTCAGGAGTCAACTGCTTTACTTTGTTACTGTAAATAGCTGTTCTCATTTATAGAAATCA
This sequence comes from Oncorhynchus keta, assembly GCF_023373465.1. Taxonomy (NCBI): domain Eukaryota; kingdom Metazoa; phylum Chordata; class Actinopteri; order Salmoniformes; family Salmonidae; genus Oncorhynchus; species Oncorhynchus keta. The sequence goes on from NC_068427.1 coordinate 51,707,668, forward strand.
CATCATCCCGGCGTTATGCTGAAGATCAGGTAGTCATAGCGTCCACAATAGGTCATCGTATATTTGTTTTAACCAGTATCAGGGAGTCATGCTGAGACCAAGGTCTCTTTCACAGACGAGTCCTGAATAACATACCATTACAGAAAATACACACATTTAAAAAATAAATCCGAAATGCAAACAGACGGTCCTACCCATTCATCAGTAATAAGGTCCTCAACCAGCTTTCTGAATGGATCTAGAGACACCAGAACATCACATTCATCAGTACTAAGGTCCTCAATCAGCCTTCTGAATGGATCTAGAGACACCAGAACATCACATTCATCAGTAAAAAGGTCCTCAATCAGCCCTCTTCTGAATGGATCTAGAGACACCAGAACATCACATTCATCAGTAATAAGGTCCTCAATCAGCTTTCTGAATGGACCTAGAGGCACCAGAACATCACATTCATCAGTAATAAGGTCCTCAATCAGCTTTCTGAATGGACCTAGAGGCACCAGAACATCACATTCATCAGTAATACGGTCCTCAACCAGCTTTCTGAATGGACCTAGAGACACCAGAACATCACATTCATCAGTAATAAGGTCCTCAATCAGCTTTCTGAATGGACCTAGAGGCACCAGAACATCACATTCATCAGTAATAAGGTCCTCAATCAGCTTTCTGAATGGACCTAGAGGCACCAGAACATCACATTCATCAGTAATAAGGTCCTCAACCAGCTTTCTGAATGGACCTAGAGGCACCAGAACATCACATTCATCAGTAATAAGGTCCTCAATCAGCTTTCTGAATGGACCTAGAGGCACCAGAACATCACATTCATCAGTAATACGGTCCTCAACCAGCTTTCTGAATGGACCTAGAGACACCAGAACATCACATTCATCAGTAATAAGGTCCTCAATCAGCTTTCTGAATGGACCTAGAGGCACCAGAACATCACATTCATCAGTAATAAGGTCCTCAATCAGCTTTCTGAATGGACCTAGAGGCACCAGAACATCACATTCATCACACAGTGTAGGGGCGGCAGGTAGCCTAGTGGTTAGAGTGTAGGGGCGGTAGGTAACCAAGTGGTTAGAGTGTAGGGGCGGCAGGTAGCCTAGTGGTTAGAGTGTAGGGGCGGTAGGTAACCTAGTGGTTAGAGTGTAGGGGCGGCAGGTAGCCTAGTGGTTAGAGTGTGGGGGCGGTAGGTAACCAAGTGGTTAGAGTGTAGGGGAGGCAGATAGCCTAGTGGTTAGAGTGTGGGGGCGGTAGGTAACCAAGTGGTTAGAGTGTAGGGGAGGCAGGTAGCCTAGTGGTTAGAGTGTGGGGGCCGTAGGTAACCAAGTGGTTAGAGTGTAGGGGAGGCGGGTAGCCTAGTGGTTAGAGTGTTGGGACGGTAACCGAAATCGAAGGATCGAATCCCAGAGCTGACAAGGTAAGAATCTGTCGCTCTGCCCCTGAACAAGGCAGTTAACCCACCGTTCCCCAGTAGGCCGTCATTGTAAATAAGAATTTGTTCTTAACTGACTTGCCTAGTTAAATAAAGGTTAAATTAAACATTCAAAACATTTTTAAAAGAGGGCCAACCAACTGTCTGGTAGAAAATGCAATGATGAGTACTAACATGCTTGCCCATAATAAAGCATAAAACAAAAAACTGAAGTATCACATTTACATAAGTATTCAAACCCTTTACTCAGTATTTTGTTGAAGCAACGTTTACAGATTCCGGACTTGATCCCAATCGAACCTAAAAAAAAAGCTTGTAGTGTCACACCCAAGAAGACTTGAGGCTGTAATCACTGCCAAAAAGTGGCTTCAACAAAGTACTGAGTAAAGGGTCTGAATACTTACGTAAATGTAATATTTAAGTTTTTTATTTGTAATACATTTCCAAAAAATATCTCAAAAACCTGTTTCGGCTTTGTCATTATTGGGTATTGTGTGTAGATTGATGCGGGAAAATACTTTCCGAAAGCACAGTAGCGCCACCCCCCATCATTACACACTCCTGGCAGCCATCATTACACACACCTGGGATCCATCATTACACACGTGGGATCCATCATTACACATGGGATCCATCATAACACCTGGGATCCATCATTACACCTGGGATCCATCATTACACCTGGCAGCCATCATTACACACACCCGGCAGCCATCATTACACACACCTGGCAGCCATCATTACACACACCTGGCAGCCATCATTACACACACCTGGCAGCCATCATTACACACATCTGGCAGCCATCATTACACACACCTGGCAACCATCATTACACACACCTGGCAGCCATCATTACACACACCTGGCAGCCATCATTACACACACCTGGCAGCCATCATTACACACACCTGGCAGCCATCATTACACACACCTGGCAGCCATCATTACACACACCTGGCAGCCATCATTACACACACCTGGCAGCCATCATTACATGTTTTGTTATATTGTTCAGCTTAAACAAGTATAACAGCTACGGTACCTGAGAGATGGACCAGTTGGATCTTACCCTTTTCTCATTGATAAAATAAACGTTGTTAATTTGATTGAACTTTTAGTACGCCAGGACACTATGTATGGTGTTCAATAGCTGCCTGTTTTGTTAGAGAGAGAACTTTGACTACTCAAGAAGGACATCCCAGTTGTTTAAGGCCAGCTGTTAATATTTCTGATCCCAGGAAAAATGATCTGGCCTCAGACTTCTGCCTTGCAGGTGTCTGACTGCAACAGACAGCTGGAGGTGGAAGATGCCGCTGTGTAAAGAAGACCGAACCGTCTCCATTTACACTCCGGATGATAGCAACAGATGATATACAAAATATAACAATATGATATAAAAAAATATATAATAATATAAAATATAACATGCAATTCATCCACATCCTTCCTCCTCCACTGGTTCTGTAATAGATCTACTGTATGTTTACAGTAAAGTTAATAGATCTACTGTATGTTTACAGTAAAGTTAATAGATCTACTGTATGTGTACAGTAAAGTTAATAGATCGACTGTATGTTTACAGTGAAGTTGATAGATCTACTGTATGTTTACAGTAACGTTGATAGATCTACTGTATGTTTACAGTAAAGTTAATAGATCTACTGTATTTGTACAGTAAAGTTAATAGATCTACTGTATGTTTACAGTAAAGTTGATAGATCTACCGTATGTTTCCAGTAAAGTTGATAGATCTACTGTATGTTTCCAGTAAAGTTGATAGATCTACTGTATGTTTACAGTAAAGTTAATAGATCTACTGTATGTTTACAGTAAAGTTGATAGATCTACCGTATGTTTCCAGTAAAGTTGATAGATCTACTGTATGTTTACAGTAAAGTTTATAGATCTACTGTATGTTTACAGTAAAGTTAATAGATCTACTGTATGTTTACAGTAAAGTTGATAGATCTACTGTATGTTTCCAGTAAAGTTGATAGATCTACTGTATGTTTCCAGTAAAGTTGATAGATATATTGTATGTTTACAGTAAAGTTAATAGATCTACTGTATGTTTACAGTAAAGTTAATAGATCTACTGTATGTGTACAGTAAAGTTAATAGATCTACTGTATGTTTACAGTGAAGTTGATAGATCTACTGTATGTTTACAGTAACGTTGATAGATCTACTGTATGTTTACAGTAAAGTTAATAGATCTACTGTATGTTTACAGTAAAGTTGATAGATCTACTGTATGTTTCCAGTAAAGTTAATAGATCTACTGTATGTTTACAGTAAAGTTGATAGATCTACTGTATGTTTACAGTAAAGTTGATAGATCTACTGTATGTTTACAGTAAAGTTGATGTATCTACTGTATCTGTACATTAAAGTTGAAAGATCTACTGTATGTTTACAGTAAAGTTAATAGATCTACTGTATGTTTACAGTAAAGTTGATATATCTACTGTATGTTTACAGTAAAGTTGATAGATCTACTGTATGTTTACAGTAAAGTTAATAGATCTACTGTCTGTTGACAGTAAAGTTAATAGATCTACTGTATGTTGACAGTAAAGTTGATAGATCTACTGTATGTTTACAGTAAAGTTGATAGATCTACTGTATGTTTACAGTAAAGTTAATAGATCTACTGTATGTTTACAGTAAAGTTAATAGATCTACTGTATGTTTACAGTAAAGTTAATAGATCTACTGTATGTTTACAGTAAAGTTAATAGATCTACTGTATGTTTACAGTAAAGTTGATAGATCTACTGTATGTTTACAGTAAAGTTGATAGATATATTGTATGTTTACAGTAAAGTTGATAGATCTACTGTATGTTTACAGTAAAGTTGATAGATCTACTGTATGTTTACAGTAAAGTTGATAGATCTACTGTATGTTTACAGTAAAGTTGATAGATCTACTGTATGTTTACAGTAAAGTTGATAGATCTACTGTATGTTTACAGTAAAGTTGATAGATCTACTGTATGTTTACAGTAAAGTTGATAGATCTACTGTATGTTTACAGTAAAGTTGATAGATCTACTGTATGTTTACAGTAAAGTTAATATATCTACTGTATGTTTACAGTAAAGTTGATAGATCTACTGTATGTTTACAGTAAAGTTGGATCCATCAATTGCACTAGAAATTAGATTGTCAAGTGTTGTTAATAACGCAAGTCGAGTCTTTCTTAAACGAGCTTAGGGGTTTTGAAGAAAAGAACCAGTGAAACAATCCCATCTTTTGCTGAATTAAGTCATGAGAACCCAGACCAATTAAAGAGAGTAATGACCGTTATGTCAGTAAGATGCATTAATGTTCCTTGCATTGTATAATATACACATACATACTTACAATTGAAACACAGGAAATGTGATTATTCTTGAATTTTCGCCACAGCAGCATCAGATATGTGTTTCTGCAATGACAGATTCTGTCCTGCAAGGTAACATGTTGCTCCTAATTGTTGCTTTAGCAAAACACTAACACATTTGATTAAACTATAGCAATTTTTCTTCAGAATGTGACCATTCTGGCTTTTGTACAATAACATTGTACACATTTTATCTTCCCTAAAGCTTTCTATCTGTTCAGTAATGAATCATTAGACCCTGCTGGTCAATAAGCCACCAAGCACTTTACTGTCTAGAGGAACATCACCCGTTATCTCTTCGCATCACACAAATCACTTGATACTAAACGCTAGTGCCAGTAAGTCACGGGGGACGCTGCCAAGAGCTGACCCAGAGTCACCGGCCCAAACAGCACTCTGTTCCCTATATAGTGTGCTAAAGAGAGAGAGGTGGAGAGATGGAGATAGAGGGAGGGAAACAGAGATGGAGAGAGAGGGAAACAGAGATGGAGAGGGAGAAAGAGATGGAGAGGGAGAAAGAGAGAGAGAGAGGGAAACAGAGATGGAGAGGGAGAAAGAGATAGAGAGAGGAAAACAGAGATGGAGAGGGAGAAAGAGAGAGAGAGAGGAAAACAGAGATGGAGAGGGAGAAAGAGATAGAGAGAGGGACACAGAGATGGAGAGAGAGGAAAACAGAGATGGAGAGGGAGAAAGAGATGGAGAGGGAGAAAGAGATAGAGAGAGGGAAACAGAGATAGAGAGGGAGAAAGAGAGATGGAGAGGGAGAAAGAGATAGAGAGAGGGAAACAGAGATAGAGAGAGGGAAACAGAGATAGAGAGAGGGAAACAGAGATAGAGAGGGAGAAAGAGATAGAGAGAGGAAAACAGAGATGGAGAGGGAGAAAGAGATAGAGAGAGGAAAACAGAGATGGAGAGGGAGAAAGAGATAGAGAGAGGAAAACAGAGATGGAGAGGGAGAAAGAGAGAGAGAGAGGGACACAGAGATGGAGAGGGAGAAAGAGATGGAGAGGGAGAAAGAGATAGAGAGAGGAAAAGAGATGGAGAGGGAGAAAGAGATAGAGAGAGGGAAACAGAGATGGAGAGAGAGGGAAACAGAGATGGAGAGGGAGAAAGAGAGAGAGATAGGGAAACAGAGATGGACAGGGAGAAAGAGATAGAGAGAGGGAGAAAGAGATGGAGAGGGAGAAAGAGATAGAGAGAGGGAAACAGAGATGGAGAGAGAGGGAAACAGAGATGGAGAGGGAGAAAGAGAGAGAGAGAGGGAAACAGAGATGGAGAGGGAGAAAGAGATAGAGAGAGGAAAACAGAGATGGAGAGGGAGAAAGAGATAGAGAGAGGGAGAAAGAGATGGAGAGGGAGAAAGAGATAGAGAGAGGAAACAGAGATGGAGAGGGAGAAAGAGAGAGAGAGAGGGAAACAGAGATGGAGAGGGAGAAAGAGAGAGAGAGAGGAAAACAGAGATGGAGAGAGAGAAAGAGATAGTGAGAGGGAAACAGAGATGGAGAGGGAGGGACACAGAGATGGAGAGGGAGAAAGAGATAGAGAGAGGAAAACAGAGATGGAGGGGAGAAAGAGATAGAGAGAGAGGAAAACAGAGATGGAGAGGGAGAAAGAGATAGAGAGAGGAAACAGAGATGGAGGGGAGAAAGAGATAGAGAGAGGGAAACAGAGATGGAGAGGGAGAAAGAGATAGAGAGAGGAAAACAGAGATGGAGAGGGAGAAAGAGAGAGAGAGAGGGAAACAGAGATGGAGAGGGAGAAAGAGATAGAGAGAGGAAAACAGAGATGGAGAGGGAGAAAGAGAGAGAGAGAGGAAACAGAGATGGAGAGGGAGAAAGAGAGAGAGAGAGGAAAACAGAGATGGAGAGAGAGAAAGAGATAGTGAGAGGGAAACAGAGATGGAGAGAGAGAAAGAGATAGTGAGAGGGAAACAGAGATGGAGAGGGAGGGACACAGAGATGGAGAGGGAGAAAGAGATAGAGAGAGGAAAACAGAGATGGAGGGGGAGAAAGAGATAGAGAGAGAGGGAAACAGAGATGGAGAGGGAGAAAGAGATAGAGAGAGGGAAAAGAGATGGAGAGGGAGAAAGAGATAGAGAGAGGGAAACAGAGATGGAGAGGGAGAAAGAGATAGAGAGAGGAAAACAGAGATGGAGAGGGAGAAAGAGAGAGAGAGAGGAAAACAGAGATGGAGAGAGAGAAAGAGATAGTGAGAGGGAAACAGAGATGGAGAGGGAGGGACACAGAGATGGAGAGGGAGAAAGAGATAGAGAGAGGAAAACAGAGATGGAGGGGAGAAAGAGATAGAGAGAGAGGGGAAACAGAGATGGAGAGGGAGAAAGAGAGAGAGAGAGGGAGAAAGAGATGGAGAGGGAGAAAGAGATAGAGAGAGGGAAACAGAGATGGAGAGAGAGAAAGGAAACAGAGATGGAGAGGGAGAAAGAGAGAGAGAGAGGGAGAAAGAGATGGAGAGGGAGAAAGGAGAAAGAGATGGAGGGAAACAGAGATGGAGAGGGAGAAAGAGATGGAGAGGGAGAAAGAGATGGAGAGGGAGAAAGAGATAGAGGAAAACAGAGATGGAGGGGGAGAAAGAGATAGAGAGAGAGGGAAACAGAGATGGAGGGGAGAAAGAGATAGAGAGAGGAAAACAGAGATGGAGAGAGATAGAGAAAAACAGAGATGGAGAGGGAGAAAGAGATCAGAGAGGGGGGTGAGTGGGAGGGAGGGAGGGAGGGAGGGAATAGGGTGGCATTTGGGATGAGATTCAGTGGAGAGAGGACTGATGAAGACCTCTAACTGTCTGGAGACGGGAGAGGGGCCGGTCACCAGGATTCATTTTTTTGAGAGAGAGAGAGAGAGAGAGAGAGAGAGAGAGAGAGAGAGAGAGAGAGAGAGAGAGAGAGAGAGAGAGAGAGAGAGAGAGAGAGAGAGAGAGAGAGAGATGTATTATGTATTATGCACAGACTCAGTGAGCATAGCCTTGCTATTGAGAAAGGCCACCGTAGGCAGACATGGCTCTCAAGGGAAGACAGGCTATGTGCTCACTGCCCACAAAATGAGGTGGACACTGAGCTGCACTTCCTAACCTCCTGTCCAACGTATGGCCATATCAGAGAGACATATTTCCCTCAGACTACACAGATCCATAAAGAATTTGAAAACAAATCCAATGATGATAACCTCCCATATCTACTGGGTGAGAAATTCCACAGTGTTTCATCACAGCAGCAAGATTTGTGACCTGTTGCCACAAGAAAAGGACAACCAGTGAAGAACAAACACCATTGTAAATACAACCCATATTTATGCTTATTTATTTTCCCTTTCATACTTTAACCATTTGTACATTGTTACAACACTCTCTCTCTCTCTCTCTCTCTCTCTATATATATATATATATATATATATATATATATATATATATATATATATAATATGACATTTGTAATGTATTTATTATTATGGAACTTCTGTGAGTTCAATGTTTACTGTTCATTTTTATTGTTTATTTCACTTTTGTATATTATCTACCTCACTTGCTTTGGCAATGTTAACTTGTGTTTCCCATGCCAATGAAGCCTCTTGAATGAATTGATTTGAAAGAGACAGAGCAAGAGTGAGACAGAGAGTGAGACAGAGAGTGAGTCAGAGAGAGAGACAGAGAGTGAGACAGAGAGACAGAGACAGAGAGAGAGACAGAGAGGCAGAGAGTGAGACAGAGAGTGAGACAGAGAGAGACAGAGACAGAGAGAGACATAGAGAGAGAGAGAGAGAGAGACAGAGAGAGAGACAGAGAGAGAGACAGAGAGAGAGACAGACACAGAGAGAGAGAGACAGAGAGAGACAGAGAGAGACAGAGACAGAGAGAGACAGAGAGAGAGAGAGACACAGAGAGAGAGAGAGAGAGAGACAGAGAGAGACAGAGAGAGACAGAGAGAGAGAGACAGAGAGAGAGAGAGACACAGAGAGAGAGAGACAGAGAGAGACAGAGAGAGACAGAGACAGAGAGAGACAGAGAGAGAGAGAGACACA
>NC_068427.1:51719035-51751535 GCF_023373465.1 Oncorhynchus keta
GCTATGATCCCTTATTGATGGCACTTGTTCAATCGACTTCAAATCAGTATAGATTAAGGGGAGGAGACGGGGTTAAACAAGGATATTCACGCCTTGAGACAATTAAGACATGGATTGTGTATGTGTGCCATTCAGAAGGTTGATGGGCAAGACAAAATACAGTGCCTTGCGAAAGTATTCTGCCCCCTTGAACTTTGCGACCTTTTGCCAAATTTCAGGCTTCAAACATAAAGATATAAAACTGTATTTTTTTTTTGAAGAATCAACAACAAGTGGGACACAATCATGAAGTGGAACGACATTTATTGGATATTTCAAACTTTTTTAACAAATCAAAAACTGAAAACTTCATGATTGTGTCCCACTTGTTGTTGATTTTTCACAAAAAAATACAGTTTTATATCTTTATGTTTGAAGCCTGAAATGTGGCAAAAGGTCGCAAAGTTCAAGGGGGCCGAATACTTTCGCAAGGCACTGTATTTTGTCTTGCCCATCAACCTTCTGAATGGCACACATACACAATCCATGTCTTAATTGTCTCATTTTGGGGAGCGCATCGTCAGTAGCAAAAGGCTAAATACTGGTCATGACTAGGAAAGATTCTAGAGTTGTTTGTTTAATCCGTGGGGAGGACAGTAGTTATATTTTACCTTTATTATACTGGGCAAGTCAGTTAAGAACAAATTCTTATTTACAATGACGGCCTACCGGGGAACAGGTGGTTAACTGCCTTGTTCAGGTGCAGAACAACAGATTTTTAAAAACTTTGTCAGCTCTGGGATTGCGATCCACCAGCCTTTCGGGTTACTGGCCCAACACTCTAACCAGTAGGCTACCTGCGGTTCCAGATCGCCCCCTGGTAGGAGGTGGATCCATTCAGATAACTTTTTCTAACAGGAACCGATCAAACCCCCCCTTCTTTTTCTATCAACCGTCTGAATCCCCCCACAATATAAATTGCCCAAAACTTGAATTCATTGACTGTGTGTTGGTGCTGCTGCATAAACTGGTGCTGCTAGAGGGTAGTTCTCGTCCGTGTTCTCAGAATGCGCGTGGTCTTCCTGATAGTGTAATTTGTATCCAATCAGGCTTCCTTTTTCAGCACTGGGGGAAATATCCCACGGACCCCCACGCCACTGCACGCGCAGGCCACGTCTATTTCTATACGCTCAACCACTGTTCATAACACAAACTGTTCACTACACTTTTGTTGACAGAGAGAAAATGTTGCATGTTTAAAAGCTTATTTCCTACAATTCTACACATTTTGTCATTGGGTGCAGAGACAATTTTGTCGTTTTAAAACACATTTTCTTGCAATAATATACATTTTCCCATTTTGTCTATTGTTTATTCGTATGATATTTGAGGGACTCAAACATTAATACAAAATCTATGGGCTAAAAAAACCTAGCTAAAAAAAGTGTTAGCTGACATTGGCTAGTAGATCTGGACATTTCTGGCAGGTTATATATATGTCTGTAAGGTCTGTAATGACTGACGTGGGCTAGTAGATCTGGACATTTCTGGCAGGTTATATATATCTCTGTAAGGTCTGTAATGACTGACGTGGGCTAGTAGATCTGGACATTTCTGGCAGGTTTATACATATCTCTGTAAGGTCTGTAATGACTGACGTGGGCTAGTAGATCTGGACATTTCTGGCAGGTTTATACATATCTCTGTAAGGTCTGTAATGACATGACAAAAGGACCTGATGATGTAGAAGTTACACCTTCTGCATTCTACTATTACACCTTTCAAGAGTAAGTTGAAGGGCCGGACTGAGTTCAGTGTGTGTAGCCCATAGTGAATGTGTTATTCAATGTGTCTCTATCGGCTTTTGTAGTAAAGGCCAAAATGAAAATATTTTCAAAAAAAAAAAAAAAAAGTATATTTTTTCAAAAGGGGTCTAATTCTAATTCTAATTCTAATTCAAATTCTAATTCTAATTCTAATTCAAATAGCTAAATTATTCATAGTTTGACCATCTTAAAACAATTCAATATGTCAGTTTAGAACCTCCCCCACCCACCCCTCCCCAATGACTTAGACTTTAAAGTATTTAGGGTCTTCTAAGATACGCTTTAATGTGGTTTAATGCAGATTAATGCACAATCCTCTTGGGACTCTTTTATTGCGCCAATATACCTACAGCGTAACTGCACGTAATTCTTTGTGAGACTTTCTTTTTTTAGTTTTTCAACTTTTCTTTTCAAGGTCTTGATATCCATGGTGGTTTAAAGAATGCCTCTTTATTTCTAATTGGCTATTGAGCTCATAGCCTGGTTCCTATCTAGGTTTATAATCTCCACCCCTCATAGCCTGGTTCCTATCTAGGTTTATAATCTCCACCCCTCATAGCCTGGTTCCTATCTAGGTTTATAATCTCCACCCCTCATAGCCTGGTTCCTCTCTAGGTTTATAATCTCTACCCCTCATAGCCTGGTTCCTCTCTAGGTTTATAATCTCCACCCCTCATAGCCTGGTTCCTCTCTAGGTTTATAATCTCTACCCCTCATAGCCTGGTTCCTATCTAGGTTTATAATCTCCACCCCTCATAGTCTGGTTCCTATCTAGGTTTATAATCTCTACCCCTCATAGTCTGGTTCCTATCTAGGTTTATAATCTCTACCCCTCATAGTCTGGTTCCTATCTAGGTTTATAATCTCTACCCCTCATAGTCTGGTTCCTATCTAGGTTTATAATCTCTACCCCTCATAGTCTGGTTCCTATCTAGGTTTATAATCTCCACCCCTCATAGTCTGGTTCCTCTCTAGGTTTATAATCTCCACCCCTCATAGTCTGGTTCCTCTCTAGGTTTATAATCTCCACCCCTCATAGCCTGGTTCCTCTCTAGGTTTATAATCTCCACCCCTCATAGTCTGGTTCCTCTCTAGGTTTATAATCTCCACCCCTCATAGTCTGGTTCCTCTCTAGGTTTATAATCTCCACCCCTCATAGCCTGGTTCCTCTCTAGGTTTATAATCTCCACCCCTCATAGTCTGGTTCCTATCTAGGTTTATAATCTCTACCCCTCATAGCCTGGTTCCTCTCTAGGTTTCTTCCTAGGTTCTGTCCTTTCTAGGGACTTTTTCCAAGCCACCGTGCTTCTACACCTGCATTGCTTGTTGTTTGGGGTTTTTAGGCTGTACAGCACTTTGTGATATAGGTTGATGTATGAAGGGCTTTATAAATACATTTGATTTGATTGATTTGATTTGATTGTTCTGCTCTGTATCGTCTCGGGTTGAGAACAACTACACACACATAGTAACAACTACACACACATAGTAACAACTACACACACATAGTAACAACTACACACACATAGTAACAACTACACACACATAGTAACAACTACACACACATAGTACAACTACACACACATAGTAACAACTACACACACATAGTAACATCTACACACGCATAGTACAACTACACATACATAGTAACAACTACACACACATAGTAACAACTACACACACATAGGTCATCTACACACAAGTAGTAACAACTACACACACATAGTAACAACTACACACACATAGTAAAAACTAGTAACAACTACACACACATAGTAACATCTACACACACGTAGTAACAACTACACACACATAGTAACAACTACACACACATAGTAACAACTACACACACATAGTAACAACTACACACACGTAGTAACAACTACACACACATAGTAACAACTACACACACATAGTAACAACTACACACACGTAGTACAACTACACACACGTAGTAACAACTACACACACATAGTAACAACTACACACACATAGTAACAACAACACACACATAGTAACAACTACACACACATAGTAACATCTACACACACGTAGTAACAACTACACACACGTAGTACAACTACACACACATAGTAACAACTACACACACATAGTAACATCTACACACAAGTAGTAACAACTACACACACATAGTAACAACTACACACACATAGTAACAACTACACACACATAGTAACAACTACACACACGTAGTAACAACTACACACACATAGTAACAACTACACACACATAGTAACAACAACACACACATAGTAACAACTACACACACATAGTACAACTACACACACGTAGTAACAACTACACACACATAGTACAACTACACACACATAGTAACAACTACACACACATAGTAACAACTACACACACATAGTAACAACTACACACACATAGTAACAACTACACACACATAGTAACAACTACACACACATAGTAACAACTACACACACATAGTAACAACTACACACACATAGTAACAACTACACACACGTAGTAACAACTACACACACACATAGTACAACTACACACACATAGTAACAACTACACACACATAGTACAACTACACACACATAGTAACAACTACACACACATAGTAACAACTACACACACATAGTAACAACTACACACACATAGTAACAACTACACACACATAGTAACAACTACACACACGTAGTAACAACTACACACACACATAGTACAACTACACACACATAGTAACAACTACACACACGTCACTAGAATCCCTTGGATCTAGACTATCATATATATGACAGATATTGACTAAATAGTTAGCATGTCTCTTTCACAATCGCCAAACCTATAATTACATATTTTGTGTTTTCCAAATATTTGGAAAATTTTAATTTTGGGGGGGAAATTCGAGTTTTAAAGTGGAGATTAGAAGATTTGAGGGAAATGTCACTGTAAATGCACTAGGTTCACTGTCGCTCTGTCAATTTGTCAAAACTTTGGGGAAAAAAAAGCTTGAGACTCTGAAACTAGATCTGTGCTTGCAGTATTGATCCAATCTGTAGAAGCCAGGGTGACGCTGGCCGCGCACTTTACATTAGCATATCACTCAAAGGAATCAGGCAAACACTAAAAATGTTCTCATTGTGGAGAGTGTCTTTCGCTATGGAAAAAGTGTCTATAGCTTTAAAAAGAATAGAGTGTGTCTAGATATATAATGAATAGAGTGTCTTCAAAGAAAAGGAAATAATTGAGTGTCTCTAGATATAGAATGAATAGAGTGTCTTCAAAGAAAAGGAAATAATTGAGTGTCTCTAGATATAGAATGAATAGAGTGTCTTCAAAGAAAAGGAAATAATTGAGTGTCTCTAGATATAGAATGAATAGAGTGTCTCTAGATGTAGAAAGAATAGAGTGTCTCTAGATGTAGAATGAATAGAGTGTCTCTAGATGTCGAATGAATAGAGTGTCTCTAGATGTAGAAATAATATAGTGTCTCTAGATGTAGAAGGAATAGAGTGTCTCTAGATGTAGAATGAATAGAGTGTCTCTAGATGTAGAGTGAATAGAGTGTCTCTAGATGTAGAATGAATAGAGTGTCTCTAGATGTAGAAAGAATATGTCTCTAGATATAGAATGAATAGAGTATCTCTAGATGTAGAATGAATAGAGTGTCTCTATATGTAGAAAGAATAGAGTGTCTCTAGATGTAGAAAGAATAGAGTGTCTCTAGATGTAGAAAAAAAGGCCATGGTGGCAAAGTAAATACAATATAGCAAGTAAAACACTGGAATGGTAGATTTGCAGTGGAAGAATGTGCAAAGTAGAGAGAGAAATAATGGGGTGCAAAGGAGAAAAATGAATAAATAAATACAGTAGGGAAAGAGGTAGTTGTTTGGGCTAAATTATAGATGGGCGATGTACAGGTGCAGTAATCTGTGAGCTGTTCTGACAACTGGTGCTTAAAGCTAGTGAGGGAGATACAGTGGGGCAAAAAAGTATTTAGTCAGCCACCAATTGTGCAAGTTCTCCCACTTAAAAAGATGAGAGAGGCCTGTAATTTTCATCATAGGTACACTTCAACTATGACAGACAAAATGATAAAAAAAATCCTGAAAATCACATTGTAGGATTTTTTATTTATTTATTTGCAAATTATGGTGTAAAATAAGTATTGGTGTATTTAGAGAGCAAGTTGGTTAGGATGATATCTATGAGGGTGCCCGTGTTTACGGCTTTGGGGTGGTACCTGGTAGGTTCATTGATAATTTGTGTGAGATTGAGGGCATCAAGCTTAGATTTTAGGATGGCTGGGGTGTTAAGCATTATCCAGTTTAGGTCGCCTAGTAGCATGAGCTCTGAAGATAGATGGGAGGCAATCAGCTCACATATGGTGTCCAGAGCACAGCTGGGGGCAGAGGGTGGTCTATAGCAGGCGGCAACGGTGAGAGACTTGTTTTTAGAGAGGTGGATCTTTAAAAGTACAAGTTCAAATTGTTTGGGTACAGTAGGACAGAACTCTGCAGGCTATCTTTCCAGTACAGTTGCAACACCGCCCCCTTTGGCTCTTCCATCTTGTTTGAAAATGTTGTAGTTAGGGATGAACATTTCAGACACGGCTAGAACATCCGGGTTGGCAGAGTGTGCTAAAGCAGTGAATTTTATTTTAAAAACTTAGGGAGGAGGGTTCTAATGTTAAACGTGCATGAAACCAAGGCTATTACAGTTACAGAAGTCATCAAAAGAGAGCGCCTGGGGACTAGGAGTGGAGCTAGGCACTGCAGTACCTGGATTCACCTCTACATCACCAGATGAACAGAGGAGTATGCTAAGGGTGTGGCTAAAAGCTATGAGAATTGGTCGTCTAGAACGTCTGGAACAGAGAGTAAAAGGAGGTTTCTGGGGGCGATAAAATAGCTTCAAGGTATAATGTACAGACAAAGGTATGGTAGGATGTGAATACAGTAGAGGTAAACCGAGGTATTGAGTGACGATGAGATAGATATTGTCTCTAGAAACATAATTCAAACCATCGCATGTGTGGGTGGTGGAACCGAAAGGTTGGATAAGGTATAGTGAGCAGGGCTAGAGGCTCTACAGTGAAATAAGCCAATAAACACTAACCAGAACAGCAATGGACAAGGCATATTGACATTAAGGAGAGGCATGCTTAGTCGAGTGATCATAAGGGTCCAGTGAGTAGTGAGGTTGGTTGAGGTCACAGCGATTCAGACAACTAGCCCGGGCCATCGGTAGCAAGCTAGCATAGGATGGAGGTCTGTTTCGGTCGGTAGATTAGTGGGGTTCCGTGTGGTAGAGGGGATCAATCCAATTGGCAAAATAGATATAGTTATAGTTACCCAAGAACAATTGTCCGATAGACATATTCAGATAGCAGCCGATAAGACAGCTAACGATTAGCGGGCCGCAGATGGGCGTTCAGGCAACGTCGCGATTGAGGGGCCAGTTGAATGACTCCAGTTGTGAAGGCCCGGTGGGGCTCCGCATCGGCAGTAAAACGGCTCCGGATAGGTGATTGTAGCCCAGGAGTGGCTGATGGAACTCTTCGGCTGACTAGCTCCGGAATAATTTATGTTTGCTCCGGGATCGAATAATTGAGTGTCTCTAGATATAGAATGAATAGAGTGTCTCTAGATATAGAATGAATAGAGTGTCTCTAGATGTAGAAAGAATAGTGTCTCTAGATTTAGAATGAATAGAGTGTCTCTAGATTTAGAATGAATAGAGTGTCTCTAGTTATAGAAAGAATAGAGTATCTCTAGATATAGAAAGAATAGAGTGTCTCTAGTTATAGAGTGTCTCTAGATGTAGAATGAATAAAGTGTCTCTAGATATAGAAAGTAGAGAGCGTCTCTAGATATAGAATGAACAGAGTGTCTCTAGTTATAGAAAGAATAGAGTGTCTCTAGATATAGAAATAATAGAGTGTCTCTAGTTATAGAGTGTCTCTAGATGTAGAATGAATAAAGTGTCTCTAGATATAGAAAGTAGAGAGCGTCTCTAGATATAGAAAGAATAGAGTGTCTCTAGTTATAGAGTGTCTCTAGATGTAGAATGAATAGAGTTTGGCCCTGTCCGGGGATGTCCTCGGATGGGGCCACAGTGTCTCCTGACCCCTCCTGTCTCAGCCTCCAGTATTTATGCTGCAGTAGTTTATGTGTCGGGGGGCTAGGGTCAGAGTAGAATGTTTCTAGATATAGAAAGAGTAGAATGTTTCTAGATATAGAAAGACTATTGTCTCTAGCTCTCTCTCTCTCTCCACTGATGAGTGTTCTCTCTCTCTCTCTCTCTCTCTCTCTCTCTCTCTCTCTCTCTCTCTCTCTCTCTCTCGCAACCTCGTCAAGGAGAGGGTTCTCTCTCTTTCTCTCTCTCTCTCTCTCTCTCTCTCTCTCTCTCTCTCTCTCTCTCTCTCTCTCTCATCAAGCACTTACCTCTCCAGCCACAGAAAAACATTTCAGCCTTCCAAATAGTAGTGTTATTCTACTTCAGCCATTTTTTATTTGCACTGAATTATTTAACCTAAAATCTAAAAGTGGTGGGCTTTAGGGGCTTTGGTGTGGAGGGAGCATGCTCTAGAGGTCACAGCGGATTGGTCCCTGGCGGCGATGTAAGTGGTGGTCCCCGAGGACAATATTGGATGAGGCCGACCTCGAGGCTTCGCTTCGCCCTTCAGATACACAGCAGAACAGACGTAGGGTTGAGGCCTAAAGAGGTTTGTGGCTTGCTTTCTAGCACTTGAGTGTTGACGTTTTAAAATGAAAGGAACATAGAATTCATATCACACAGAGGTTGCGTTGGTACCCTTTTCACCATGTAGTGCACTACTTTTGACCATTACTCACCGGGCTCTGGTCAAAAGTAGTGCACTACAGAGGGAATAGGGTGTCATTTTGGATGCACCCAGAAGTCTATATCATGTTTTCTCGGAAAAGTATTTCAAAGTCAACATTTAGCTCTCACTGACAGAAGATTAAATCCCTAACAGGGGTCCAAACGATAGATATTCAGTTAAGATTCACATCGTTTGGGAATGATTTAAATATTTATGAAAAAGAGATGGAATTGGGGATGTAGTCAGACCCACCACTGAGCCAAGCATCACGTGAGACATTTCACCCTGACGCTTTCTGCATCACAAATGGCACCCTATTCCCTAGAGTGCACAACTTTTGACCAGGGCTCTTAGGGAATAGGACACCATTTGGAACGCAGACCCTGACAGTATCAGGTGGGCCTAGTAGATATTGTAAAAAAGGTAATGTGTCCATGAAACGGTGTAATTGTGCTATTATAGCTTAGCAGCATCCTCTCCTGCTGTGCTTTTGTGGCTCATGAATACCTAGTTAATTCAAGGATGTATTTGCAGGGAACCGGTGTGGGAACGACGAAGCTTGATTCAGGGGTGAATTTGCAGGGAACCGGTGTGGGAACGACGAAGCTTGATTCAGGGGTGAATTTGCAGGGAACGGGTGTGGGAACGACGAAGCTTGATTCAGGGGTGTATTTGCAGGGAACGGGTGTGGGAACGACGAAGCTTGATTCAGGGGTGAATTTGCAGGGAACCGGTGTGGGAACGACGAAGCTTGATTCAGGGGTGTATTTGCAGGGAACCGGTGTGGGACGACAACGCTTGATTCAGGGGTGTATTTGCAGGGAACCGGTGTGGGAACGACGAAGCTTGATTCAGGGGTGTATTTGCAGGGAACGGGTGTGGGACGACAACGCTTGATTCAGGGGTGTATTTGCAGGGAACGGGTGTGGGAACGACGAAGCTTGATTCAGGGGTGTATTTGCAGGGAACGGGTGTGGGATGACAACGCTCATTCAGGGGTGAATTTGCAGGGAACCGGTGTGGGAACGACGAAGCTTGATTCAGGGGTGTATTTGCAGGGAACCGGTGTGGGGACGACAACGCTTGATTCAGGGGTGAATTTGCAGGGTGTTACGGATACCAGTATCCTGTGTCTGTGTGTGTGTGTGTGTGTATCCTGTGTTATTTTGTCTCCTTCTCTTCTCACAGGTGAAAATCATCACTCCCCAATCAGTCACCAATCCAATCATCAATCAGAAGACACACCTCCTCCTGTTTCCTACCCAATCACAGTTCCTTTCCCTTGGTTTAAAAACCCCATCAGTTGTTTGCTCTACAGCTCAATCTCTCTGTAAATGCCATGTCTGTAGGCTTCTGTGGTTCACGCTCTCTTTGTGTATTAACCTCTCTTTTGTTTGAGCACCTCCATAGCACTTTGTCATCACCTGTGAGTATTGTTTTTGGTTATGGTGTTTGGTGTTTGTGTTTGATTGCTGGTGGGAAAAGGGGAAACTAAGACAAGTCGCCCATGGGCATACACTACCCGTAGGTAAACTTTAAATACACTAGTTAGAACTGGGTGGACCACCCACTGTATTTTTAGTTAGTTAGCTGTTAAAGTAGGCTAGTCTAGCTTAGGGGTGTTTTTGAATACTTATTGTTTCTTTCCTTGGGTCCAGCTCAGCCCCTTTTCCTGCTCCCCCCATATTACCGTGTGTTTATTAATAAACCCTGAGTTTGACGGTAGATTTCAGTTGTCCTGGTTATTTTGTTCACACTTACTTTGTCACTATTATAATTTGCACGAGTTGTTATGGGTCTCATTACCATCCCCCTAGACTGTTGGGCCAAAAGGGATTCGTAACACGGAATGGGTTTGGGAATGACGACGCTTGATTCAGGGGTGTATTTTCAGGGAACGGATGTGGGAATAATGAGACTTGATTTGCACGTTTATAAAGGCCTCAGTTTCCCGCTGAAATAACACATTGAATAAAAATATTGTCCTAATTGCTCTAAAAAGAGGCCTGAGACAGGGATGTCCCCTCTCCCCTATCCTGTTTGCACTGGCCATTTAACTGCTTGCGGAAAGAATTAGGACCCACAACGTAACAGGAATCAGTATTTGTAAACATGAATATAAACTAAAATGATATACCTGACCAATATTTAAAACCTAATGCCCCTTCTGATAAAAAAAAATCAGAATAAAAAAATAAAATAGCTCAGGATATAAAATGAACGTGGAAGAAAAACAAACAAAATATTGTCAAGAGGAAAAATAAAAATTATAAAGTAATACTTTAAATGGATGGCAAATATTAAATACGCTAAATAAGTAACAACAAAAAACAAATACATAAAACATTATTCCATTAATCCAAAAAAATTAAAGCGGATCTAATTAAATTGAATAATCTTCCCATAAATCTTAAAGGTAGAATAAATCTCTATGGCATTATTCTTTGTATTTATTTTTCATTCATACCAAAGACATTCTTTAGAAATGTTTACTCGGTCATAACAGACTGTACAAATTAAAGGCATGGAAACAGTAAATGACTCAGTAACAGGAAATACATGTGTTTCCATGACATAATTAAAAGTACTTTTGGACTCGCCAATGTAGATAGTTTCAAGTACATGCAACTTAAAAGTTACATCAGAGCAACCTTGAGGGAATCTTATTTGTGTCAGACAAAGGATATTCCTATGATTGGTAAACCAGCCTTGTAGAGTTCCTATCGAACTGACATTCTCTTCGAAAAAAAAAGATGAACTATTGTAACCAAGAAAAAGAACTGTTGGCACAATATGGAGAGGAAGTTGGAGCATAACTAATGACATTACAGTTAACAAAAAAATGTATGCTTAATCCAGCATAAACGAATGTATAGAATTTATTACACGAGGTAAAATTCACAGATTTTACAGCACAACGGCAGTCATAAATCCATATTTTCTGGGAATGCTATGTATAAAGTCAGGAAGAAAATACATATACAAATCTAATCAAGCTTTATGTATACAGCACAGTTCAGACAACATGGAATGCAAACTCGATGTACTTTACTGAAAAAAAAAATATATAAAATATTTTATATAAAATATATATAAAATTAAAGATTTACTTCACAACAAACATAAGATAATAAACAAAAGAATCACACGAACTGAACAAATAAGAAGCACCCTACGGAAAACAAAAAATTATATATATTTTTAATATGTCCACAGTTTAACATGTCCCAATCAGGTTCTCCGCCAAACTTTTCCAGAGGCTGGGGGCATAATAACTAAAGGCTGCCTGTCCATGCCTCTTGGTAATAGGCTTTGGGATCATTGAAAGGTCAGTTCCAGAAGACCAGAGGGACCTACTGGGTACCTACAGTAATTCAAATCAAATCATGTCTGACATGTATTGGGGTGCACAATCATGGATTGATTTTAAAACCCAATAGAATCCTCTTAACATGTATTCTTAAACTCGCAGGCAGCCAGGACAAAGACCTTTAAAACCAGTGTCATGTGTTCCCTCCGTCTGGTCTTGGTCAGTACCCGCGCTGCAGCATTCTGTATGTTTTGCATTTGACCAATGGCTTTCTTGGGTAGACCAGTCAGAGCATTACAGTAGTCAAGCCTGCTTGTAATAAAAGCAAGGATGAGTCTCTCCGTATCAGCCTGAAAGAGAAATCGCCGCACTATGGCAATTTTCCTTGGGCGGTTAAAAAGCTATTTTGGTCACATAGCTAACGTGTGATTTGTAATTTAATTCAGCATGTGAAATAACACTTAGGTTTTTCACAGGTGTTTTATCTTTATTGCCCATGAATTAAAATGTGTTGATAAATTATCTCTCTGTGCTTTGGCTCCAACGTTAATAAGTACCTCAGTCTTGTCTTGATTTAGGTGGAGAAAGTTGTGATCCATCCAACTATTTAAATAGCTAATACGGTCTAATAATTTATCTGTGGAGCTAAAAAATCCTTTGACACAGAAATGAAAAGTTGTGTATCCTCTGAGTAGCAGTGAAAATCAATGCTGTGCTTTCTGATAACGCTGCCAAGGGTTATCAAATATAAACTGAACAGTCCCGGACACATAATCAAACCTTCTGGAATGCCACATGTGATATATATTTTCTCTAAATTATGTTCACCAAAGTTTACAACAAAAAAAACTCAACTGGTAAAATAGGTCCTAAACCAGGTCCCAACCCACCTCTCCAGTCTGTCCAGAAGGACATCATGGTCAACAGTATCGAATGCAGCACTTAAAATCTAAGAGCACAAGAACAAGAGAGCTGTTTGGCATCTGTGTTTTGCTCTAAAATAATCTATCACTTTAACTAAGGCTGTGGTGGGCATTGAAAATCAGAGTGGGATTTAAACAAAATACAGTTTACATGTTAGTCATTTAGCAGACGCTCTTATCCAGAGTGAATTACAAGAGCAAGACACATACTTTATCAGCTAGTGGATTTGAACAAGAAACATTTGGTTACTGGTTCAATGCTTTAACCACTAGGCCACCTGCAACCAGTCTACTTCATTTGGTTACTGGTTCAATGCTTTAACCACTAGGCCACCTGCAACCAGTCTACTTCATTTGGTTACTGGTTCAATGCTTTAACCACTAGGCCACCTGCAACCAGTCTACTTCATTTGGTTACTGGTTCAATGCTTTAACCACTAGGCCACCTGCAACCAGTCTACTTCATTTGGTTACTGGTTCAATGCTTTAACCACTAGGCCACCTGCAACCAGTCTACTTCATTTGGTTACTGGTTCAATGCTTTAACCACTAGGTCACCAGTCTACTTCATTTGGTTACAACCCAGTCTACTTCATTTGGTTACTGGTTCAATGCTTTAGGCCACCTGCAACCAGTCTACTTCATTTGGTTACTGGTTCAATGCTTTAACCACTGCAGTCTACTTCATTTGGTTACTGGTTCAATGCTTTAACCACTAGGCCACCTGCAACCAGTCTACTTCATTTGGTTACTGGTTCAATGCTTTAACCACTAGGCCACCTGCCACTAGTCTACTTCATTTGGTTACTGGTTCAATGCTTTAACCACTAGGCCACCTGCAACCAGTCTACTTCATTTGGTTACTGGTTCAATGCTTTAACCACTAGGCCACCTGCCACCAGTCTACTTCATTTGGTTACTGGTTCAATGCTTTAACCACTAGGCCACCTGCAACCAGTCTACTTCATTTTGCTGTTTGATTGACGTTTTTATTCTTACATTTAGCATAAAAAGTTGAAAGTTGGAGATTGGTTCAATTGCTAAAAGCTTAAGAATCTAGATGGCTTCTCTTCAGAAGGGGTTTCACTGGTAGCAGTGTTTAGAGCACTGGGGAAAGTGGTTAACTGTAAGTAGAAGTCTTAAATTGTGTTATCACTTTCCTGAGCATGTCTGTTTCAACCAGGGAATATACATCCATAGTGTATTTGCGTGGGAGGCTAGAGCACAGATCATCAAACTTCATCAAACTTCTCATCAGCTCAAAAAATAGATATAATACAATGAAAAATGTAATAATATCTAAAAACAAAAAATAATTGTCTCCCTTTTGTTGTGCAAGGATGGATGGATGGATGGAGATTTGATATTGTGGACCCGCAACTGTAGAAACGCATTGACTCAAATGAACACCTACACACACACCTACACACACACACACACACACACACACACACACACACACACACACACGTCTTGTGTGGGTAGAGGTATAATTGACTTGTATGTCTTCAATAATGACACCTCTGCCTACACCTAACCCCTACTCCCTACCCTACTCCATTACTTCCTACCCCCAACTTTTTACCCCCTTCTCCCAACTCCTTACTCCCTACCCCCTTCTCCCAACCCCTTACTACCTACCCCATAAACCCTACCCCCAACTCCCTACCCACTTCTCCCAACTCCTTACTCCCTACCCCCACCTCCCTACCCCCTTCTCCCAACCCCTTACTCCTCCCTACCCCATAACCCCGAGTCCCTACCCCTAACCCCTTCTCCCAACTCCTTACTCCCTACCCCCACCTCCCTACCCCCTTCTCCCAACCCCTTACTCCCTATCCCATAACCCCTAGTCCCTTGTCCCTACCCCCAAATCCCTACCCCCTTCTCCCAACCCCTTACTCCCTACCCCATAACCCCCAACTCCCTACCCCCTTCTCCCAACTCCTTACTCCCTACCCCATAAACCCTACCCCCAACTCCCTACCCACTTCTCCCAGCTCCTTACCCCCTAGTCCCTACCCCTTACCTGTAAATAATGCTGTGGTGACTGTCTAACTGCTATAACTAAACGGCTGCTGCTTCACTGTCACACGTGTGCTGTGTGGAGCACTCAGCTGAGGTAGAACATTTAGAGGATTAATCAAGCCTGTCACACCAATTAGTCAACACCTGTCCTGAACAGAGGGTGTTTATGCTACCGCTCAACTAATAGTCGGTTAGGGAAAAATCCACTGCAGATGTTATGCACACATCAATGCTAATTCCACACTGACATACTGTATATCTCCGTTTATACAACTTACATGGGAACATGCTATGTAGATTTTCTGAACACATAACCAGAGGGGAGTAGACAGTGGTTCAACCAAAGTGAGATGAGGTGTAAGGAGTGGTCCAACCAAAGTGAGATGAGGTGTAAGGAGTGGTCCAACCAAAGTGAGATGAGGTGTAAGGAGTGGTCCAACCAAAGTGAGATGAGGTGTAAGGAGTGGTCCAACCAAAGTGAGATGAGGTGTAGACAGTGGTTCAACCAAAGTGAGATGAGGTGTAGACAGTGGTTCAACCAAAGTGAGATGAGGTGTAGACAGTGGTTCAACCAAAGTGAGATGAGGTGTAGACAGTGGTTCAATTAAAGTGAGATGAGGTGCCTCCAAAAATCTCAAGAACATATGCAGGAAGAGAAATAGACTATCACTAAAACTCTGAACTGAGCTGCCTTGTTTGAGGCAGGTTATAAGTGAACGTAATGGTAAATAAAATAGATGATTCTTAGCTTGTGGTCCAACCAAAGTGAGATGAGGTGTGCCTGACACCAAAGTGAGATGAGGTGTAACGAGAGTTACGGAACCTGCCAAAGTGAGATGAGGTGGAACCGCGAGGTTCCAACCAAAGTGAGATGAGGTGTGAAGTGGTTAACCCCAGGACCGATGAGGTTAGAACCTGGTTCAATGTAAGTGAGATGAGGGCCGACAGTGGTTCAACCTGCCGTGAGATGAGGTGCCGACAGTGGTTCAACCAAAGTGAGATGAATGTAACAGTGGTTCAACCAAAGTGAGATGAGGTGTAGACAGTGTAACCAAAGTGAGATGAGGTTAGACAGTGGTTCAATTAAAGTGAGATGAGGGCAGCGAAAAATCTCAAGAACCCGCAGGAAGAGCCTTGGGGCTATCACTAAAACCTGAACTGAATGTAACCTTGTTTGAGGCAGGTTATAAGTGAACGTAATGGTAAATAAAATAGACTTCTTATTCTTAGCTTGTGGACGAACTGCAGTGACGTACTGCCTGACACCACGTAACCTGGGAACCACGAGGTTACGGAACCTGCCGTGAATGTAACCTCGGAACCGCGAGGTTACGGAACCTGCCGTGAATGTAACCTCGGAACCGCGAGGTTACGGAACCTGCCGTGAATGTAACCTCGGAACCGCGAGGTTACGGAACCTGCCGTGAATGTAACCCCGGGACCGCGAGGTTCCGGAACCTGCCGTGAATGTAACCCCGGAACCGCGAGGTTACGGAACCTGCCGTGAATGTAACCTCGGGGCCGCGAGGTTACGGAACCTGCCGTGAATGTAACCTTGGGGCCGCGAGGTTACGGAACCTGCCGTGAATGTAACCTTGGGGCCGCGAGGTTACGGAAGTAGGCGTGAATGTAACCTTGGGGCAGCGAGGTTACGGAACCTGCCGTGAATGTAACCTTGGGGCCGCGAGGTTACGGAACCTGCCGTGAATGTAACCTTGGGGCCGCGAGGTTACGGAACCTGCCGTGAATGTAACCTTGGGGCCGCGAGGTTACGGAAGTAGGCGTGAATGTAACCTTGGGGCAGCGAGGTTACGGAACCCGCTGTGAATGTAGCCTTGGGGCCGCGAGGTTACGGAACCTGCCGTGAATGTAACCTTGGGGCCGCGAGGTTACGGAACCTGCCGTGATTTTAACCCCGGAACCGCAAGGTTACGGAACCTGCTGTGAATTTAACCCCGGGACCACGAGGTTCCGGAACCTGTCGTGAATTTAACCCCGGGAGCACGAGGTTACGGAACCTGCCGTGAATGTAACCTCGGAACCTTGGGACCGCGAGGTTATGGAACCTGCCGTGAATGTAACCTTGGGACCACGTGGTTACGGAACCTGCCGTGAATGTAACCCCGGGACCGCGAGGTTACGTAACCTGCCGTGAATCTAACCTTGGGACCACGCGGTTACGGAACCTGCCGTGAATGTAACCTCGGAACCTTGGGACCACGCTGTCACGACTTCTACCGAAGTCGTTGCCTCTCCTTGTTCGGGCGGTGCTGGGCGTTCGACTTCACCGGTCTTCTAGCCATCATTGATCTTTTTTTCATTTTCCATTGGTTTTGTCTTGTCTTCCCACACACCTGTTTTCAATCCCATTCATTACCTGTTGTGTATTTAACCCTCTGTTTCCCCTCATGTCTTTGTCAGATATTGTTTTATTGTCAGTGTAGTGTGATTGTTGTATAGGTGCGCGTCGGGTCCTCGTACCCATGTTTGTTCGTTCATGTACATTTAGTGTTATGGAGCATACTCCGTGGACTTTATTAAAAGACTCCATTTTACACTCCATTTGACTCTCCTGCGCCTGACTTCCCTGCCACCTATTACACCTATGCATGACACACGCGGTTATGGAACCTGCCGTGAATGTAACCTCGGAACCTTGGGACCACGCGGTTACGGAACCTGCCGTGAATGTAACCTCCTTACATGTAACTGCCTTGGAGAAACGTTTCATTTCGCCTTGTAAAGTTACTGACCAGGGTGTGTGAAGACGACAAAGGTCGGCTGTCTGTTCTCTCTCTCCCTCTCTCTCTCTCTCGCCCTCGCCCTCTCATGTTAGATAAGGACCAGAGGGGTCATGTTGGACAAGGACAGAGCACCCCATCCTAGAGCTGCCTGATACCACTCTCGTGAGAGATCTCCGGTGAACCTACTGGAGTCATTCAGCGTAACACACAAAAAGGGCTTTAAAGATTTTAGTTCTGAAAGGTGCATCAGCAAACAACATGATGGAGGAGGGATGCAAAACATTGATTGATTGATTTATTGATTGATTGACAGAGAGACACATATCCACTTGTGATGTTAAACTGTATCTCAGCTTTAACATACTCTTTTAACTACAAAAGATTCAAAAAAAGATTATTCTAATGAAAAGTGTTTATTTGTGTGATAGGACCTGTTGTGGAGGATCACATCCCCAGCTCAGCACGATAACGCTCCTTTCCCTCCGACCTGGCAGCCGGCCAAATGACTCAGAATGGAAAATCGATAAGGCCATGGAAATAACCTCCTGACATATGCATTTTCAAGACAGCCCGGGACTGAGCGAGAGAAATAACACTCAAACACACCATGGACAGCCCGGGACTGAGAGCCAGAGAGATACACAGACGCCATTGTTCTTTCTCTCTCTGACAGAGGGTATTTTTAATGGCAGAGGGGATGTATGTGTCCATAGCTAGGTTGAAACAGGTATTCATTATTACGGAACCTGCCGTGAATATAACCTCGGGGCGGCAGGGTAGCCTAGTGGCTAGAGCATTGGACTAGTAACCGGAAGGTTGCAAGTTCAAATTCCTGAGCTGACGAGGTATTCTGCCCCTGAACAAGGCAGTTAACCCACTGTTCCTAGGCCGTCTTTGAAAAAAAAAATTTGTTCTTAACTGACTTGCCTAGTTAAATGAAGGTAAAATAAAAATTACATTTAGCATTGAGTCAGCGTAGTAGAGTAAATCTATAGTGTATTTGGATTGCTTGGAGTATGGAGTATGTACTTTCTTTATAGGGCATTTCTATTGCTTTGAGTATTTGTGTACATATTAATTAGATAATATTTATATTGTTTATATAGTATTTATAGTGTATTTCTATATTATAGATTATTTATAGTGTTTATGGTATTTATATCACGTGTATATAGTATTTATATTGTT
Organism: Oncorhynchus keta; assembly: GCF_023373465.1. Lineage (NCBI taxonomy): Eukaryota > Metazoa > Chordata > Actinopteri > Salmoniformes > Salmonidae > Oncorhynchus > Oncorhynchus keta. The sequence goes on from NC_068427.1 coordinate 51,737,875, forward strand.
TATATAGTATTTATAGTGTATTTCTATATTATAGATTATTTATAGTGTTTATGGTATTTATATCACGTGTATATAGTATTTATATATTTTATATAGTATTTATAGTGTATTTCTATATTATAGATTATTTATAGTGTTTATGGTATTTATATCATGTATAGAGTGTTTACATTGTTAATATCTAGATTGTCTATAGAGTATTTCGATTTTTTTCATTGAGTATTTATATTGTTTATATAGTTTATATAGTATTTGTGTACTCATTTCTTTAGGAGTATTTATAGTGTTTACAGAGTATTTAAATTGCTTATATATATTGTTTATACAGTATTTATATCATGTATAGATTATTTATACAGTATTTATCATGTATAGATTATAAATAATTCTTCGAGGGTATGTATATTACTTCGAGGGTATGTATATTACTTCGAGGGTATGTATATTACTTCGAGGGTATGTATATTACTTCGAGGGTATGTATATTACTTCGAGGGTATGTATATTACTTCGAGGGTATGTATATTACTTCGAGGGTATGTATATTACTTCGAGGGTATGTATATTACTTCGAGGGTATGTATATTACTTCGAGGGTATGTATATTACTTCGAGGGTATGTATATTACTTCGAGGGTATGTATATTACTTCGAGGGTATGTATATTACTTCGAGGGTATGTATATTACTTCGAGGGTATGTATTGTTTGTAAAGTATTATTTATAGATTTAGTTTTTACAGTATTTATATTGCTTATAGTTTATGTTTGTGAAGCTCAGTTGGTAGAGCATGGCTCTTGCAACATCAGGGTCATGGGGGAAAAAAATTGAATTTTTACTACACTATATAATAATAATAATAATATAATACTACACTGGGCCTTTATATTTTTAAATATTACTCAAGGCCCCTGGAAGGTTTGCAGAAAACACATTTAAGATCGAACAGATATGTTTGGTGTTTTCAGAACAATATAGGAAAGACAATGGTGTGAAAATGTTTACCAATTAAATTCCCAAGTCAAAGCCAGAAACACTAACCCAGATAGTTTTTTTTTTTTTTTTTGTTCACTATAAAACATTTATTGGGTTGTCTTGCCAACCAAAGAAAATGTGACAGGTGGTTGCTCTCCCGTGAGACAACGATCATTGGCCTCCCTCTTTCCTCACTCTGGTCTGATTCTCCTGTTGCCGAACACAGCCGACACAGACATGAGACGTACAGTAGAGGGCCAGTGACAGAACACAAGCTATTGATGTATGCTTTTTAGATGGGTTACTGTAATATTTTGTACCAATTTGCAGAGTGGCTCTCAATCTTCAAACAATTAGCAGTTACATTATCTAGAAGATGTACATGCTCACCTCATCAGACATATGCTGCATACCTTTGAAAGCTGGTGATTAAATGAGGGGGATTGAATGAATTGGGGTTATAAATGGTACATGTTTCTGTTCTTAAAGTTAGACAAGCCTTTTCTCTTCATCACGCCACGCAATCTGCATCGCAGCCAATCACTGCCTCGCTGCCTATTATTAATCAAACTAACTGACTGGCTGCCTGTTATTAGTCAAACTAGCAATGCAAAGAATATTTCTAACTAAAACTCCAGCGAACATAGATGCATATATAACCAGGACAAAGCATGTTTCTAGTCATGTCCTATAACATTTATTATTAACAAGGGAAAAAATGCAATTTTAACTGCGCTGATGAGCGGTAGGCCAGTAACTGAAAGGTAGCTAATTTGAATCCCAGCAAGGTGGAAAATTCTTCTGCTCTGCCCTTGAGCAAGGTAGTTAACCCCCGACAGCAACTGTTCCCCTGCCGCCTTTGATGTGGACATCGATTAAGGCAGCCCCCTGCACCTCTTGGATTCAGAGGGATTGGGTTAAATGTGGATGACACATTTAAGGTTGAAGGCATTGAGTTGCTTTACCTACTAGGTATGCCCCTTAGCTAGCTTTAGATAAGCTAACTGACTAGTTAGTTAACGCAAGACTCGTGTCAATAAGTATCACATATGCATTTGTAATGCGTACATTCTAATTTATATAGTTGTACATCAACATTCTATGATTTCTCGGTGAAGTCTTCTTCACCATACTGACTAAACGGCAACATTAACTAGCTATCGGCCGCATGGCAAACATATCAAATTATATTGGGAATTTTCCCAACATGTGGGAAAGTGTGGGTGGGTAAATAGTAAATCTTTTCAAAATATTAAACTTTAATTCACATTGTTAGATTTTTTTGTTATTCACCTCAGTTCGATGTTGGTAAGAGCCTTGACCTGACTAGCTAGCTAAATACAACACTCCTGGCTCGCATGTCAGGTTACAGGGTACGAGGTTACAGGGGAGTGGTAAGTGCGACACGATTGTGAGTGGTGCATGCACCAGAGAAACAAGTGAGGGAGGGGAACAAGAAAAGGGCCATCAAGCTAAAGAAGTCAGTCCCAGATGAGTTTTCCAATGGAGCCCTCGTTGTCTGGCGAGGTAAATGATGCAGTTCCAGAGCTGTATATCCTAATGATTTGGGACAAAATGGATCACTGAGAGTTCCAATGCAGCAATTGTTTGCTTGCTGAGGATTATAGGCTTGAGGTGACTTCCTTGATCACGCATGTCGCCAGCCTACATAAGAAAGTGGGGAAAACGTAGAGTGGCATGTTTACCTTCTGTACGCCGGTGGCTGAACGGCGTTCGCGCTTGTTGGATGCATTTCCGCCTTGTTGTTTGTCGTTATCCGACTGGCCGGTGTTTCTCGGAGTTCGTTCATCAGGGGAGCCATCTCCCACCTCTCCTCCCTCATCTGATAGCGGAGTCGAAGAAGCACAGAAAAGAGGAGCATGGCAATCAACGATGATCCCATGTCACGAGCCGAAGTCGGTGGCCTCCCGCAAAGCAAACTACACTCCCCAACGAAAGGCCAGGAGCCAAGGCCATGGTGTGTATCTGCCATGGAGCCAAGGCCATGGTGTGTATCTGCCATGGAGCCAAGGCCATGGTGTGTATCTGCCATGGAGCCAAGGCCATGGTGTGTATCTGCCATGGAGCCAAGGCCATGGTGTGTATCTGCCATGGAGCCAAGGCCATGGTGTGTATCTGCCATGGAGCCAAGGCCATGGTGTGTATCTGCCATGGAGCCAAGGCCATGGTGTGTATCTGCCATGGAGCCAAGGCCATGGTGTTTATCTCCCATGGAGCCAAGGCCATGGTGTGTATCTGCCATGGAGCCAAGGCCATGGTGTGTATCTGCCATGGAGCCAAGGCCATGGTGTGTATCTGCCATGGAGCCAAGGCCATGGTGTGTATCTGCCATGGAGCCAAGGCCATGGTGTGTATCTGCCATGGAGCCAAGGCCATGGTGTGTATCTGCCATGGAGCCAAGGCCATGGTGGTGTATCTGCCATGGAGCCAAGGCCATGGTGTGTATCTGCCATGGAGCCAAGGCCATGGTGTTTATCTGCCATGGAGCCAAGGCCATGGTGTGTATCTGCCATGGAGCCAAGGCCCATGGTGTGTATCTGCCATGGAGCCAAGGCCATGGTGGAGCCAAGGCCATGGTGTGTATCTGCCATGGAGCCAAGGCCATGGTGTGTATCTGCCATGGAGCCAAGGCCATGGTGTGTATCTGCCATGGAGCCAAGGCCATGGTGTTTATCTCCCATGGAGCCAAGGCCATGGTGTGTATCTGCCATGGAGCCAAGGCCATGGTGTGTATCTGCCATGGAGCCAAGGCCATGGTGTGTAGCTGCCATGGAGCCAAGGCCATGGTGTGTATCTGCCATGGAGCCAAGGCCATGGTGTGTATCTGCCATGGAGCCAAGGCCATGGTGTGTATCTGCCATGGAGCCAAGGCCATGGTGTGTATCTGCCATGGAGCCAAGGCCATGGTGTTTATCTCCCATGGAGCCAAGGCCATGGTGTGTATCTGCCATGGAGCCGAGGCCATGGTGTGTATCTGCCATGGAGCCGAGGCCATGGTGTTTATCTCCCATGGAGCCGAGGCCATGGTGTGTATCTGCCATGGAGCCAAGGCCATGGTGTGTATCTGCCATGGAGCCAAGGCCATGGTGTGTATCTGCCATGGAGCCAAGGCCATGGTGTGTATCTGCCATGGAGCCAAGGCCATGGTGTGTATCTGCCATGGAGCCAAGGCCATGGTGTGTATCTGCCATGGAGCCAAGGCCATGGTGTGTATCTGCCATGGAGCCAAGGCCATGGTGTGTATCTGCCATGGAGCCAAGGCCATGGTGTGTATCTGCCATGGAGCCAAGGCCATGGTGTGTATCTGCCATGGAGCCAAGGCCATGGTGTGTATCTGCCATGGAGCCAAGGCCATGGTGTGTATCTGCCATGGAGCCAAGGCCATGGTGTGTATCTGCCATGGAGCCAAGGCCATGGTGTGTATCTGCCATGGAGCCAAGGCCATGGTGTGTATCTGCCATGGAGCCAAGGCCATGGTGTGTATCTGCCATGGAGCCAAGGCCATGGTGTGTATCTGCCATGGAGCCAAGGCCATGGTGTTTATCTCCCATGGAGCCAAGGCCATGGTGTGTATCTGCCATGGAGCCAAGGCCATGGTGTGTATCTGCCATGGAGCCAAGGCCATGGTGTGTATCTGCCATGGAGCCAAGGCCATGGTGTGTATCTGCCATGGAGCCAAGGCCATGGTGTGTATCTGCCATGGAGCCAAGGCCATGGTGTGTATCTGCCATGGAGCCAAGGCCATGGTGTGTATCTGCCATGGAGCCAAGGCCATGGTGTGTATCTGCCATGGAGCCAAGGCCATGGTGTGTATCTGCCATGGAGCCAAGGCCATGGTGTGTATCTGCCATGGAGCCAAGGCCATGGTGTGTATCTGCCATGGAGCCAAGGCCATGGTGTGTATCTGCCATGGAGCCAAGGCCATGGTGTGTATCTGCCATGGAGCCAAGGCCATGGTGTGTATCTGCCATGGAGCCAAGGCCATGGTGTGTATCTGCCATGGAGCCAAGGCCATGGTGTTTATCTCCCATGGAGCCAAGGCCATGGTGTGTATCTGCCATGGAGCCAAGGCCATGGTGTGTATCTGCCATGGAGCCAAACCAGTTACATCGCCTGATCTTCCTGGAGCCTTCGGCCATGGGTAGCCAAGTGTCTGTGGCCACTGGAGCCAAGGCCATGGTACTCCTATCTCCTATGGAGCCAAGGCCATGGTGTGCTATCTGCCATGGAGCCTAGGCCTACTGCTGTGCTACTGGAGCCAAGGCCATGGTGTGTACTCCTAAGGCCTATGGTGTGTATCTGCTCCTACTGCTAGCCGACATCCTAAATCGACATGGCAATATTCCATCCAGCGCTCCAGCAGGTGTATCTCACTGATCATCCCTAAAGCCAACACCATTTGGCCGCCTTTCGTGCCATGGACTCTGCTGCCATGTGACTGAAACGAATCTGCAAAAAGCGCTGAAGCCATGGAGACTTTATCTCCCTCACCAACTTCAAACATCAGCTATCCGAGCAGCTAACCGAGGCTGCAGCTGTACATAATCTATTGGTAAATAGTCCACCCATTTTCACCTACCTCATTCCCATACTGTTTTTATTTATTTAGTTTTCTGCTCTTTTTGCCAAGGCCAATATCTCTACCTGTACATGAGCCAAGGATCATTTATCACTGCCATGTTAATCTGCAAAATTGTAATTATTCGCCTACCTCCTCATGCCTTTTGCACATTGTATATAGACTCCCCTTTTTTTCTACTGTGTTATTGACTTGTTAATTGTTTACTCCATGTGTAACTCTGTGTTGTCTGTTCACACTGCTATGCTTTATCTTGGCCAGGTCGCAGTTGCAAATGAGAACTTGTTCTCAACTAGCCTACCTGGTTAAATAAAGGTGAAATAAAAAATAAATAAAATAAAAATCCCTGCTCTGGATTGAGCGGTGTGGATGTCCTTTTCGCCAGCTGTGATTTTGGGAAGCTCCATGGTAAGAAAGATGACTTTTCCTGGTTCAAAAACAGTGTCCTATCCCGGAGCCAGAGTAAATTACATTAATGAGCTACTCCTGAATGTACTACACCAGGACATGGACATCGATTCTATCGTAGTCCATGTGGGTTTTAATGACATTATTAAGGGCACTCTGAGTTTTTGATACTACATTTCAAACAGTGGATTGACTCTCTGCTAGAAAATACTAATAAAATACTAATCATATCTGGCCTTGGGTCCTGTCTGAATTGTGGCATTGCTTTAGCAGGAGTGTTTCTCTTCACAACCGGCTACATTATTATTGTAATTGTAACTTTTACCTTTTTGAAAAAAAAACATTTTTTTTCTAATATTTTTTAGTTATAAAATCTTCTCCCTGTAACGGCGTTCGTCTGTTGAAAGAGAGTCGGACCAAAATGCGGCGTGGTAGTTACTCATGTTCTTTAATGATAATTATACGATACATGAAATAACAATAATATACAAAACAACAAACGAAACGCGAAAACCTATACAGCCTATCTTGTGACAACAAAGACAGGAACAATCACCCACGAAACACTCACAGAATATGGCTGCCTAAATATGGCTCCCAATCAGAGACAACGATAATCACCTGACTCTGATTGAGAACCGCCTCAGGCAGCCATAGACTACGTAGACACCCCACAAAAGCCCAAGACAAAAAACACACCACAATAACTCATGTCACACCCTGGCCTGACCAAATAAAGAAAGAAAACACAAAATACTAAGACCAAGGCGTGACACTCCCCAATTTTGTGGTATCCAATTGGTAGTTAGTCTTCTCTCATCGCTTTTAACTTCCGTACCTACTCGGGAGAAGTGAAGGTCAAGACCTGTGCTTCCTCCGAAACACAACCCAAACAAGTTGCACTGCTTCTCGACACAATGCCCACTTAACCCAGAAGCCAGCCGCACCAACGTGTCAGAGGAAACACTGTACACCTGGCAACCATGTCAGGTTGCACTGTGCCTGGCATGCAACAGGAGTCGCTAGTGCGCGATAGGCCCAGGACATCCCTGCCGACCAAACGCTCCCCTAAACCCGGACGACGCTGGGCCAATTGTGCACCGCCCCATGAGGGTTCCGGTTGTGGCCAGCCGCGACAGAGCCTGGATTCAAACCCAGAATCTCTAGTGGCACAGCTTGTACTGCGATGCAGTCCCTTAGACCACTGTGCCACTTTGGAGGCCACAAAACACATTTCATAAGGAGGATGGTGTTCCTCTATCCTTTCACAGCATTCTAAGGCTGCGTTGAGACAACGACTTATCAATGACCCATTAATAAAAATTCCTCATCAATCCCCATGGAAAAATTAGCAAACTTAGGCATGACATGGCAGCAACAAACGCTGACACTACACACCCAGGTATATCTGACCAAATCATGAAAGACAATAATTGTAATTTTAAAATCCATAAAGTGAGCGTGGCAGAAGTGAAAATAATGATTGTTGTCTATCAAGAATGACAAGCCACCAGGGTCTGACAACTTGGATGGAGAATTACTGAGGATAATAGCGGACGATGTTGACGTTCTTATTTGCCATATCTTCAATACTAGCCTACTATAAAATGTGTGCCCCCACTCCTGGGGGGAAGCAAAAGTCATTCAGCTTCCCAAGAATAGTAAAGCCCCCTTTTCTGGTTCAAATAGCTGACCAGTCAACCTGTTACCAACCTTTAGTAACGTTTTTGAAATAATTATGTTTGACCAGATACAATGCTATTTTACAGTAAACAAATTGACAACAGACTTTCAGCATGCTTATAGAGAAGAACATTCAAAAAGCACAACACTTACTCAAATGACTGACGGTTGGCTGAGAGAAATTGATGAGAAACAAATTGTGGGGGCTGTTCTGTTAGACTTCAGTGCGGCTTTTGACATTGTTGATCGTAGTCAGCTGCTGGAAATATATTTGTGTTATGGCTTTACATCCCCTGCTATAATTGTGGATAATGAGTTACCTGTCTAACAGAACACAGAGGGTGTTCTGTAATGGAAGCCTCTCCAACATAATCCAGGTGGAATCAGGAATTCCCCAGGGCTGCTGTCTATGCACCTTACTTTTTTCAATCTTTACTAACGACATGCAACTGGCTTTGAGTAAAGTCTATGTTTGCGGATGACTCAACACTATAGATATCAGCTATTACAGCGACTGAAATGACTGCAACACATAACAAAGAGCTGCAGTTAGTTTCAGAATGGGTGGCCAAGAATAGATTAGTCCTAAATATTTAAAAAAAAGTAAAAGCATTGTATTTGGGACAAATCATTCACTAAACCCTAAACCTCAACTAAATATTGTAATAAATATTGCGGAAACTGAGTAAGTTGAGATGACTAAACTTCTTGGAGTAACCCTTGACTATAAACCTTCATGGTCAAAATATATTGATACAATAGTAGCTAACATGGGGAGAAGTCTGTCCACAATAAAGAGCTGCTGTACGTTCTTAACACTATCAACAAGGCAGGTCCTACAGGCCCTAGTTTTGTTGCACCTGGACTACAGTTCAGTCATGTGGTCAGGTGCCACTAAGAGGGACTAAGGAGTATTGCAATTGGCTCAGAACAGGGAAGCATGGCTGGCCCTCGGATGTACACAGAGAGCTAATATTAATAATATTCATGTTAATCTCTAAAGGCTGAAAGTTTTATTTATGAGAGGTATTGACATGTTGAAAGCATTGAGCTGTCTGCTTAAACAATTAGCACACAGCTCAGACACCCATGCATACCCCACAAGACATGCCACACGAGGTCTCTTCACAATCCTCAAGTCCAGAACAGACTATGGGAGGCGCAGAGTACTACATAGAGCCATGACTACATGGAACTCTATTCCACATCAGGTAACTGATGTAGCAGTAGAATCAGATTGGAGAAAAAAAAATCAGATGAAAATACACCTTATGGAACAGCGTGGACTGTGAAGTAACACAAACATTGGCACAGACACACACACACACGCATACACACATAATAGCATATGGACTATACACACAGTGGCGTAGGGGGCTGAGGGCACACACCTAGTGTGTTGTGAAATCTGTTATGAATGTGTTAATTTTGCTGGACCCCAGGAAGAGACTTGGCAGCCACTAATGGGGATCCATAAAAATTACAAATATAAAATACACTACAGAACAGCACAGAACGCAACGCAGCATCACAGAGCGATAAAACACTAACTTGATTATTTTCCTTTTTTTTCTGACAGCACAATAGGCAGACTTGAGGGATACAAATACAATACTTATAAACTAAATAAAATCGCTGAGCTCCTGTGAAAATATTGTGTGGGGGGTCACTTATAAGCCAGACATCACTTGACTTTATCTACATTTTACAGATTTAAAATGAATTAAATATAGTTTTTCTCACCCATCTACACACAATACCTCAAAGACAATGTGAAAACATGTTTTTAGAAAAGGAACTGAAAAATGACACTCATTGACTTAAAGTATTCAACCCCCTGAGTCAATACATGTTAGAAGCACCTTTAACAGGTAAGTCTCTAAGAGCTTTGCACACCTAGATAGTACAATAATTGACATAAAAAAAATAACATAACATATCTGGCTCTGTAAAGTTGGTTGTTGATCATTGCTAGATTGCCATTTTCAAGTCTTGCCATAGACAAGCTGATTTACATCAACACGGTAACTAGGCCACTCAGGAACATTCAATGTCATCTTGATAAACAACTCCAGTGTAGATTTGTGTTTTCGGCTATTGTCCTTCTGAAAAGCGAATTTGTCTCTCAGTGTCTGGTGGAAAACAGACTGAACCAGGTTTTTCTGTAGGATTTTGCCTGTGCTTAGCTCTATTCTGTTTTTTTATCCTAAAAAACTCCCCAGTCCTTGCCAATGACAAGCATACCCATAACATGATGCAGCCATCACCATGCTTGACAATATGAAGAGTGGTACTCAGTGATGTGTTGTGTTGGATTTGCCTTAAAATTAACACTTCATATTCAGGACAAAAAGTGCATTTCTTTACGACATTTGTGGCAGTATTATTTTGTGCCCTATTGCAAACAGGATGCATGTTTTGGAAGATTGAATCCCTGAGGTGACAAGGTAAAAATCTGTTGTTCTGCCCCTGAACAAGGCAGTTAACCAACTGTACCTAGGTTGTCATTGAAAATAAATAAGAATTTGTTCTTAAGTGAATTGCCTGGTAAAAAAAAAAGGTAAAATATCTGAGTGGTTTCCTTCCTCTCTGGCAACTGAGTTAGGACGGATGCTTGTATCTTTGAAGTGACTGGGTGTATTGATACACCATCCAAAGAGTCATTAATAACTTCACCATCCTCAAATGAATATTCAATGTCTGCTTTATTTATTTTTATCCATCTACCAATCGGTGACCTTTCTTTGAGAGACATTCTAAAACCTCCCTGGTCTTTGTGGTTGAATATGTGTTTTAAAACTCACTACTCGACTGAGGGACCTTGCAGATAGTTCTATGTGTGGGGTACAGAGAGTACAGAAAATAATGTTAAACACTATTATAGCGCACAGAATGAGTCCATGCAACTTGTTATGTGACTTGTTAAGCAGATATTTAGTTATGAACTTATTTAGGCTTGCCATAACAAAAGGGGTTGATTCAAGACAATTTAAGCTTTTCATGTTTTCTTAATTTGTAAAAATGTCCCCAAAAAATATTCCACTTTGATATGATGTTTATTTTGTTTAGGCCAGTGAAACAAAATCTCAATCTAATCCATTTTAAATTCAGGCTGTAACACAACAGAAGTTGGAAAAAGTCAAGGGTTGTTGTCATGCCCTGACCTTAGAGAGCCGTTTTATTTCTCTATTTGGTTAGGTCAGGGTGTGATTTGGGGTGGGCATTCTATGTTGTCTATTTCTTTGTTTTTGGCCGAGTATGGTTCCCAATCAGAGGCAGCTGTCTATTGGTGTCTCTGATTGGGGATGATACTTCGGCAGCCCTTTTTCCCACTTTCTGTTGTGGGATCTTGTTTTTGTTAGTTGCTGGTTAAGCGCTACAATACTTTACGTGTCATTTATCTTTCTTGTTTTGTGGGGTTTGTTCATTTAATAAATTCAAAATGTACGCCTAACACGCTGCACCTTGGTCTCATTCCGACGACAACCGTAACAGTTGTGTATACTTTCTGATGTAACTGTTAATCATTTAAAGTCAAATGTGTTTATATTCTCTGCAGCACAGGCCAGTATATCGTGCTCCTATCAAATAAATGTTGCCGAAGATCAGAGTGATGAGTGTAGAGGAAATTAAAGTGGGATGACTACAGCATCGTTTCTCTCTTTTGTAAAACCACTAGTTGTAAGGGATTTGATGCTATTCCTACTCTTTGGAATGACATCTATATAATGTAACTAGTGCTAAAGTTGGAACTTAGAAAGGGATGAGAAGAGCCTCAGTCTTTACACTCTCTCTTGTGTTAAACCACCAGCTGTTAAGCCATATGATAGAAGCTGTCGCCCTACTGTTTGGACTGAAGTACTTTGTGCCTTATAACAGTTTGAGATCGTTCCAGCGTTGCTGCTGTCTCTGAACCAAGATGATATCTCTCTAGGGATGACATCTCTCTAGGGATGAGATTTCTCTAGGGATGAGGTTTCTCTAGGGATGACATCTCTCTAGGGATGAGGTTTCTCTAGAGATGAGGTTTCTCTAGGGATGACATATCTCTAGGGATGAGGTTTCTCTATGGATGACATATCTCTAGGGATGAGGTTTATCTAGGGATGACATCTCTCTAGGGATGACATCTCTCTATGGATGAGGTTTCTCTAGGGATGAGGTTTCTCTAGGGATGACATATCACTAGGGATGAGGTTTCTCTAGGTATGAGGTTTCTATAGGGATGAGGTTTCTCGAGGGATGACATCACTCTCTCTAGGGATGAGGTTTCTCTAGGGATAAGGTTTCTCTAGGGATGAGGTTTCTCTGGGGATGAGGTTTCTATAGGGATGAGGTTTCTCTAGGGATGAGGTTTCTATAGGGATGAGGTTTCTCTATGGATGAAGTTTCTCTAGGGATGACATATCTCTAGGGATGACAAATGTCTAGGGATGACATATCTCTAGGGATGAGGTCTCTCTAGGGATGAGGTTTCTCTAGGGATGAGGTCTGTCTAGGGATGACATCTCTCTAGGGATGAGGTCTCTCTAGGGATGAGGTTTCTCTAGGGATGAGGTCTCTCTAGGGATGAGGTTTCTTTAGGGATGAGGTTTCTTTCGGGATGAGGTCTGTATAGGGATGACATCTCTCTAGGGATGAGGTCTCTCTAGGGATGAGGTTTCTCCTTTTCTCTCTACTTCACAGCCAGCCAGGGTTAACAGCAACTCAGTCTAACATCCATACGATCAGGACAGCACTACAAAGTTTCAAACGCACCCACATTTAACTTAATTCTAAAAGCCCTCAATGATGAACTTCATTTAAATATCACCCTATCACATTAGGATAAGGAGTGGTGTAGAGTACACAAATAAAAACAAACACATTAAAGTTCAACTTAAGTTGTTTTGGGAGATATCTGTACTTTACTATTTATATTTTTGACAACTTTTACTTCACTACATTACTAAAGAAAATGATACATCTTTTACTCCATATATTTCCCCTGACACCCAAAAGCACTTCTTACATTTTGAATGCTTAGCAGGAGAGGACAGGACAGGAAATTGTCAAATCACACACTTATCAAGAGAACATCCCTGGTCATCCCTACTGCCTCTGATCTGGCAGACTCACTAAACATAAATGCTTCATTTCTAAATTATGTCTGAGTGTTGGAGTATGCTCCTGGCTATCAGTAAATAAAAAATGTGAAAGATAATTGTGCCGTCTGGATGGCTTAAAACAAGGAATACGAAATCACGTATACTTGTACTTTCGATACATAAGTATATTTAAAACCAAATACATATAGACTTCTACTCAAGTTTTATTTTACTGGGTTACTTTCACTTTTTACTTGAGCCATTTTGGGTACTTTTTCCATCACTTCAGACAGCGCCCATACTGTACGTTTACATCGCGGCTTCAAATGCCTCCAGGTTTCAGTGAAGCTAAACCCAAAGGGTACAAAGATGAGCACTCACTTGTAAAACATTTTTTTTAAATCCTGCACTACACTTCAAACGCCTCCAATTCAACAATCCACAATGACAGCACTCATTTATGGACAGATTTCAAAATGCCAACGGAAAGAATTGAAACCTTGAAGAATCGACCCTTGAAGAATCAAAACCTTAAAGAATGGAACCTTGTGGAATTGAACCTTGAAGAATTTAAACTTGAAGAATAGAACCTTGAAGAATGAAACCTTGAAGAATGGAACCTTGAAGAATTTAAACTTGAAGAATGGAACCTTGAAGAATTTAAACTTGAAGAATGGAACCTTGAAGATATAGAACCTTGAAGAATTGAACCTTGAAGAATTTAAACTTGAAGAATCGAACCTTGAAAAATCGAACATTGAAGAATGGAACCTTGAAGAATGGAACCTTGAAGATATAGAACCTTGAAGAATCGAACCTTGAAGAATAGAACCTTGAAGAATAGAACCTTGAAGAATAGAACCTTGAAGAATGGAACCTTGAAGATATAGAACCTTGAAGAATCGAAC